>NW_026652294.1:47391582-47446928 GCF_009828535.3 Hylobates moloch
TCTATATAGACACAGTAACAGGCTGATCTCTCCTTCTTTTCCCCACAATAGTAAGTGCTTAATGTGAAAGCTCTCAATGTTGCGTGTCCATTAATTACACTGAGTGTCTAAGCTTGGGAGAGGGGGAGTAGTAAGCTCTTGGCTGGTAGTTAAACTGGTGATTGGAGGCATTTGGGGGATTGATAACATTTCTGGAGGAGGAAGGGGTGAGTTGGATGTGTAGGGATCCCAGTGATCAGGTGGGAGGAATTTAGATTTAATCCCTGACTGGATTGTAGTTCACCAGCTGGGATTGTAGGCTGATTTATAGGAGTGGATTCCATGTTGATGGAATATCTGACTCCTTGCTTCTGAAAGGAATGAGAGAAACTGCGTGAAGGGGCTGGGCGTGGTGGCTCATGCCTGTAATTCCAGCACTTTGGGAGGCCGAGGTGGGTATATCACTTGAGGTCAGGAATTCGAGACCAGCCTGGTCTACATGGCAAAACCCCATCTCTACTAAGAATACAAAAATTAGCCATGTGTGGTGGTGTGGGATTGTAACCCTGGCTACTCAGGAGGCTGAAGCATGAGAATCACTTGAATCCAGGAGGCAGAGGTTGCAGTGAGCCAAGATCGTGCCACTGCACTTCAGCCTGGGCAACAGTGTGAGACTGTGTCTCAAAAAAAAGAAAAAAGAAAGAAAGAAAGAAAAAAAAGAAACTGCATGAAGGATTCTGTCTGTTCCCCAATAGCCCTAGGAAATCAGACTTGAGCTTGAGCCCTGGCAACTTCTGAACTGCTCAGTGAGGATTATTTAGGGCTGGAGAGATCTTAAATGACAGCTAACAACCATAATAGTGAGCATTTACTGAGCAATTACCATATGCAAGGCACTCTACAAATATGCCTCATGCATACTCAAACCTCTCAGGATAGCCTCATCACAACCCTATAAAGTGAGTAGTATTTAAAAGTCCTTTTTAAGCCAGGCGAGGTGGCTCACGTGTGTAATCCCAGCACTTTGGGAGGCTGAGGCGGGTGGATTGCCTGAGGTCAGGAGTTCTAGACCAGCCTGGCCAACATAGTAAAACCCTGTCTCTACTAAAAATACAAAAAATTAGCTGGGCGTGGTGGCAGGCTCCTGTAATCCCAGCTACTAGGGAGGCCGAGGCGGAGAATCACTTGAATCTGGGAGGTGGAGGTTGCAGTGAGCTGAGATCGTGCCATTGCACTCTAGCCTGGGCAACAAGAGTGAAACTCCATCTCAAAAAAAAAAAGTTCTTTTTTTTTTTTTTGAGACAGAGTCTCGCTCTGTCGCCCAGGCTGCAAGCTCCGCCTCCCGGGTTCACGCCATTCTCCTGCCTCAGCCTCTCCGAGTAGCTGGGACTACAGGCGCCCGCCACCACGCCCGGCTAATTTTTTTGTATTTTTAGTAGAGACGGGGTTTCACCGTGGTCTCAATCTCCTGACCTCGTGATCCGCCCGCCTCGGCCTCCCAAAGTGCTGGGATTACAAGCGTAAGCCACCGCACCCGGCCAAAAAGTTCTTTTTACAGGGGAGAAAACTGAGGCACAATGAGGTCAAATGATTTGCCAAGGTGTAACCAGTTTGTCTAATTTCACCTTCTCCCAAGGACCAAGGTGGATGGTGTTCCGCGCTTTTGCTTTGCAGGGGCTCCTGGACAAGGGCTTTTTTTTTTTTTTTTGACGGAGTCTCCCTCTGACTCCCGGGCTGGAGTGCAGTGGCGTGCTCTCGGCTCACTGCAACCTCCGCCTCCCAGGTTCAAGCAATTCTCCTGCCTCAGCCGCCTGAGTAGCTGAGACTACAGGCGCCCGCCACCATGCCTGGCCAGTTTTTGTATTTTTAGTAGACACGGGGTTTCATCATATTGGCCAGGCTGGTCTCCAACTCCTGACCTTGTGATCCGCCCACCTCAGCCTCCCAAAGTGCTGGGATTACAGGCATGAGCCACCAAGCCCAGCCGGCCAAGGGCTTTTGATAGTGGACAAGTGGGCCCACGGAAGCGGACTCCCCAGGAACACCCTGCAGGGCGCTGGAGGAGAGCAAGCTGGTTGCATCTGGCAAAGGGGCAACATCCTTTTCTGTAAGTTTGGGGACAGCAAGAGGTGAATTCAGGGTAGGAAGCTGAGGTCTTTACAAGGTGCTGGCCAGGACGCGGGCCTCAGGGCTCTCTCTAGAATGAATCAGCTCCCTGCTGTCTGCTGCCGATTTATTTATTTATGAGGCAAAGTCTTGCTCTGTCTCCCAGGCTGGTGTGCAGTGGCACAATCTTGGCTCGCTGCAACCTCTGCCTCCCAGATTCAAGCAATTCTCCTGCCTCAGCCTCTGAGTAGCTGGGATTACAGGCATAAGCCACCACGCCAGGCTAATTGTTGTATTTTTAGTAGAGACGGGGTCTGGCCCTGTTGGCCAGGCTGGTCTCAAACTCCTGAACTCAAGTGATCTGCCTGCCTCGGCCTCCCAAAGTGCTGGGATTACAGGCATGAGCCACTGTGCCTGGCCTTATTTATTTATTTATTTATTTATTTATTTATTTATTTTTGAGTCAGGGTCTCACTCTGTCACCCAGACTGAAGTGCAATGGCATGATCACAGCTCACTGCAACCTCTGCCTCCTAAGCTCAAGTGATCCTCCTGCCTCAGCCTCCCATATAGCTGGGACTACAGGCGTGTGCCACCATGCTCACCTAATTTTTAATTTTTTTTTTTTTTGTAGAGATTGGGTCTCACTATATTGTCCAGGGGATCCACCTGCCTCGGCCTCCCAAAGTGCTGGGATTACAGGTGTGAGCCACCACGCCTGGCCTAGAGGATAGTCTTTTTTTCCTAAATTTTTTTTTTTTTTTTGAGACCGAGTCTTGCTCTGTCACCCAGGCTGGAGTGCAGTGGCACGATCTTGACTCACTGCAACCTCTGCCTCCCGAGTTCAAGTGATCCTCCTACCTCAGCCTCCCAAGTAGCTGGGACTACAGGCTAACTTTAAATACCCAATAGAAGAGAGAAGGCTGGAGTCCAAATGACCAGTAGAAATGGTGAACGTTGATTGAGAGCTTTTCGGCGCTGTGGCTGGGCCTGATGCTCAGTAACTCTAATAGGCCAACCATGACCCCTTAAGGAGGAACTGTTGTTTCCATTTTATACCTGGGGAAACTGAGGCTCATAGAAGTTAAGAAAGTTGCTCCAGATCCCACAGCAAGCCGTTGTCTCTTCCCAGCCAAGGGAGACATTACACGAAGCACAAACAAGCCCTCTGGGTGGACGTGGTGACATTTGGCACGTGTGCAGTCTCAGACTCGTTCAAGGGCCTGAAATGAGTCATCTACAAATCAAAGAACCAGCCTCTCCGAACACACGATGAGGCTGGTTTGTACATTAGGAGGAGCTGGACCCAGATAATGTGGTTCCAAGCAGAGAAGATGGCCTTATTCCAACCGCGTCCCCTCTGCAAGCCCTTGGGAGTTGGCCAGGCCCAGTGACCCGTGGAAGAGGGGATGCTGTGCCCTAGTGTCCAAGCAGCACGGCTTGGCTCAGTCCGCTGGGCTTCTTCCAGCTCACGAACCTGTTTGTTTTTATCCTTCAATGTGAACCAGATGTGAGCACCTCGCTCTCCAGGAGGTCCCTCGCCCGTACCCCCCCACCAGGCATCATTGGCAGCTGCAGCTGATGGACCAGCCTCCTCCCTGCTCTCCGGCCTCTCTCACCCCCACGCCCCCTCCCTCACTGCACCTCCTGCACCTTCCCTTCCCCCAGCACGATTTGCAACAGGAAATGACACTGGACAGATCTCAAAAGTCCATATGTCCTGGACACTCTCTCTAGGAATTTCCTGGGCCTCCAGCTTGCTCTATGTGTCATGTCCTTCCCACTCAGTATCTGGGGGGAAAGAAGTGCTAAAGGAAAATGAGAGTGAGCGTCCCTCGTCCCCAGTGCTATCTTATCCCATTGTGATCTTGGGCAAGTGATTTATCTATGTCTGCATGGACTCATGAATGCAATAGGTTATAATCCATGACTCTCACTATTCACTGTAATAATTAAATTATTCCCAGGCCGGGTGCAGTGGCTCATGCATGTAATCCCAGCACTTTGGGAGGCCAAGGCGGGTGGATCACTTGAGGCCAGGAGTTTGAGACCAGCCTGGCTAACATGGTGAGACCCTATCTCTACTAAAAATACAAAAATTAACCAGGTGTGGTGGCACACACCTGTAGTCACAGCTACTTGGGAGGCCGAGGCACAAGAATTGCTTGAACCTGGGAAGCGGAGATAGCAGTGAGCTAAGATCATCCCACTGCACTCCAGCCTGGGTGACAGAGTGAGACTCTGTCTCAAAAAAAAAAAAAAAAAATTATTCCCAGTTTGGCCAGTGGGAGCCCACTCAAGCTCGCAGCTATGCCCTTTTCCTTTTGCAGTGACCCATCATTCTTTGAGCTTTTTAGTACAAGCTGTTCCAGGAGCATCTGTATTTTTTTTTTTATTTATTTAAGACCTTTATTAACAGGTGCTTGCAGTTCGTTGATTTTTTTTGAAAAAATCAAGTTGTAAACTTTTATTACAAATTAAAAATGAAGTTCTTAAAAATCTCAACTTGACCAGATATGAAACAATTTAAAAACCTTTAAAGGCGAATTGAGAAAAACCAGGCTTTTTTAAAAAACACGTTTGTTATTACCAAAAAGAGACGTCTTTAGGTAAAAATAATGAAAACCCAGTGCGGCATAGATAATGCAGATAGTTCTATTTATCTGGTCAACGGGCAAAAAGCAAGCACTTAAGGTCTTCAGCTCCAATCTTTTGCTCATTTCTTATTGCTGGAATTTCATATTTCTTCTTGTTGGATGACTAAACCGGATGATGGTAGAGATGGTAAGCCGGCATTTACTCAGTGCTGCCCTGCTCAGCCTCGGGAGCCGACGAATTCTCAGCTGGTGGATCGGCTGCTTCTGTCTCTTTGCCATCTTGTGGTTTAGGGTTTTCTGGGCGTCTGCGTCGGTAATTGAAGTTGCGGCGGTACCGACGTTGAGGTGGCTGCTGACCTTGGGTCTCATCTCCTTGATTTTATCTTCTTCATTGCTGTCCTCTCTAGGCTGTCTTTGGCGAGCAGGGCCCCTGCGGAATCGTGGTCTATATCCCCGATACATATTCTGCCTCACCGGTCTACCTTGTTCTCCTGCACCCTGGTTGTCAGCACCCTCCATCACTTCTCCCGGCACAGGAGGGTTGGAATACTGTGGTCGACGCCCATAGGGTCTCGGCTTGTAGTAAGGTGGGAACCTTCGCCTGCGGTAGGGCCGGCGTTGTTGGGCCTGGCCTTCGGGAGCACTCTCCGATCCCTCGTTCTTTCCCCCACTCTCACTATTCTGGTAATTTTGCTGGTAACTGCGTGGAGGACCCCTACGACGTGGATGGCGTCTATAATGGTTACGGTCTGCTGCGTATTTACTGCCTTGAACTGCAAGACCACCAGGACCTGTAACATTTGCTGCCTCCGCACCCTGTTCTCCTTGAACAACATCAAACTCCACAGTCTCTCCATCTCCTACGCTGCGAAGGTACTTCCTGGGGTTATTCTTCTTTATGGCAGTCTGGTGTACAAATACATCTTCCTTGGTGTCATTCCTGTTCATGAAACCATATCCGTTTCTTACATTGAACCATTTTACTGTTCCCAAAGCCTTCGTTGTGATGACCTTCTTGTCTCTGCCGGCAGGCGCCCCCGATGTGAGGCCGCCCGGGCCACCGCTCCCTGCGCCGCTGCCCCGTAGTGCCGGGTTTGGTGTCGGTGGCGCTGAGGGCGGGGGCGGCGGCGGGGCCGGCGGGCGGCTGCCGAGTCTCGGCCTCGCTGCTCATGGTTGCGGTGATGGTGACTGGGGCCGGCTGCTGCAGCTGCGGCTCCTCCCAGGGTGTGATGGTAACTAGGCCGGCGGCGGCGTGGGCCTGCTCAGAGCTCTCTGGGTCCGCTCTCGGCTCCCGCTACCGATCGAACTCTGTTTTTTTTTTTTTTTTTTTTTTTTTTTTTGTCCCAGCCCTGGAATCAGTCTGTTCTCTGAAGATCCTGGTTCCCTTTTTTGAAAATGGTATTTAGAAGTCAAGATCTGGATGCTACATGTGCTCATTGCCACTAGGATGAGGCTGTTCCCTGTCCCTCTCAGTGGATACAGCTAGGGAATGTGGATGTGTACACATACATGCACGTGCACATATACAGTCAAATCTGTATTCATTTCTTTGTTATTTTAAGAAATTGTGGGCTGGGCGCAGTGGCTCACACCTGTAATCCCAGCACTTTGGGAGGCTGAGTTGGGCGGATCACCTGAGGTCAGGAGTTCGAGACCAGCCTGGCCAATATGGTGAAATCCATCTCTACCAAAAATGCAAAAATTAGCCGGGTGTGATGGTGGGTGCCTGTAATCCCAGCTACTCAGCAGGCCGAGGCAGGAGAATTGCTTGAACTCAGGAGATGGAGGTTGCAGTGAACCGAGATTACACCATTGCACTCCAGCCTGGGTGACAAAGCGAGACTCCGGCTCAAAAAAAAAAAAAGAAAAGAAAAGAAAGTGTGGTAAAATACATATAACATAAAATTTGCCATCTTAACTATTTTTATTGTTATTTATCTTTTATTTTTATTTTTTGAGACAGAGCCTCATTCTGTCACCCAGGCTGGAGCACAGTGGTGCAATCTCAGCTTGTGGCAACCTCCACCTCCCAGGCTCAAGCCATCCTCCCACCTCAGCCTCCCAAGTAGCTAGGACTACAGGCACACGCCACCATGCTTGGGTAGTTTTTGCATTTTCTGTAGAGACGAGGTTTCACCATGTTGGCCAGGCTGGTCTTGAATTCCTGACCTCAGGTGATCCACCTGTCTCAGCTTCCTAAAGTGATGGGATTATGGGTATGAGCCTCCACAACCTGCCCCATATTTTTTATTTTTATTTTATTTTATTATTTATTATTTATTGTTTATTATTATTATTATTTTGAGACGGAGTCTCGCTCTGTCCCCCAGACTGGAGTTCAGTGGCATGATCTTGGCTCACTGCAACCTCCGTCTCCCAGGTTCAAGCAATTCTCCTGCCTCAGCCTCCTGAGTAGCTGGGATTACAGGCACATGCCACTACGCCCGGCTAACTTTTGTATTTTTAGTAGAGACGGGGTTTCACCATGTTAGCCAGGGTGGTTTCAAACTCCTGACCTCGAATGATCCACCTGTCTAGGTCTCCCAAAGTGCTGGGATTACAGGTGTGAGCCACTTTGCCTGGCCTAGATCCATGATTTTTCAACTGGACTACACACTTTCTTCAGGTCTCAGCAGTTGTCTTACTAATGGCCTCTTTCCCTTCCTGGACCTAATCCAGGACACCGTGTTGCATTGAGTGTCCATGTCTCCTTAGTCTCTGCTGACTGGTGACAGTTTCTGGTCTTCTCATGATTAGACAGGGAATGTAGAATTTTGGGAAGAATACCTAAGAGATGAAGTGCCTATCACATCCGGGATGTGTGATATCAACATACATGAGTCATGTTGGAAAGATGGACAAATGGGGATTCCAAAGCTGTTCATCACAGTCAGCAAATGGTAGAGGAAGGATTTGAACTGGGGCCACTCTGAGATGTGTGCTCATTTCCTTAGTTTGAGAAAAAGAACTGTCTGGTGAGGAAAACAAGGAAAGACCTCCGGTATTGAAGCGAAGGGTGGGAGGTGGAAGTCTGCACCCAGATGAGGTCCTTCAGGCAGGGCGGATTTGCCACCTGTGGCCTCTTTCCCAGGACCTTGTCCAGCCTTGTCCTAGCTTCCCTCTGTCTGGTGCAAGTGGCACTATCTTTTGTCCATTACATGGGATTGTCCGGTCTTTGTGCCACTAGTGCAAGGATGAAAATAATCTAATAATCCATCGAAAATGCATGTTTCATGAGAATTCAAGCTATACAAGAGTTGTACTATGCCAGCCAGCAGTCATAGGTCATCTGAACCCTCCTCCCTGCCCTCCCTGCAACCCCGCCTTCAGAGCTCTTACCGGCTCCCCCAGTGGGATGCCAGCAGAGGAGGCCGTCCACATGGAATTGGCTTATGGCTGTTGGTGACACTGGCTTTCCTTTACCTGCGTGGACACCTTTGTCTCGTAGTCATCAGGAAAATCACTGTCACTGCATCAGAAACGCTGGAACATCCTGAAGTTTCAAAGCAGAAATTCCAAACCATGTCCTCTGGGCAGTATTCAGCTAGCATATGTGTTTCGTTTGGCCCTCACTTAATTTAAAAAACTTAAAATTAGTCCACAACATGAAAAAATCAGAAGCTCATCATAAAAGACTGGATTTTGGCTTCTTTTGAAAAATCAGATGTGGTAATAGATGGCCCACATTCCCGTCTGGCGGCATGAAGGCAAGCGGAGTGGCAGCTGCCCCCGTGGCTCCGGCACATGTCCCCACTCCACCCCTGTCCTCTCCACTCCCCACGAATCACCATCCCCAACCTCATTCATTGGTGGTGTCTGCCTGGCCTCTGAAGGCGTTTGAGTCCACAGCCCTTGCATGAGATTCTTGCAGTTCATTCATTCACTCAGCAAACGCTTACTGCACTTCTACCCAGGCCAAGTTGTGTGAGAGGCTCCCGCATCAACAAATGATACATTGGTGATTCTAGAGCCATACACTAGGTCCTTGATTAAGGTAAATCCTGCTGATATGGGAGCGTGGAAGATGGGTCTGCAGCTCAGCCTGGAGGGAGTCAGGGGAGGCATCTCAGAGACACACACCCCTGGGAAGTTGGTTGCCATCTAAATTCTTTTTTTTTTTTTCTTGAGACAGAGACTCGCTCTGTCACCCAGGCTGGAGTGCAGTGAAGCAATCTTGGCTCACTGCAAGCTCCATCTCCCTGGCTTAAGGGATTCTCCTGCCTCAGCCTCCTGAGTAGCTGGGACTACAGATGTGTGCCACCACACCTGGCTAGTTTTTTGGTAGAGATGGGGTTTTGCTATATTTCCCAGGCTGGTCTCGAACTCCTAATCTCAGGTGATCCACCTGCCTTGGTTTCCCAAAGTGCTGGGATTACAGGCGTGAGCCATCATGCCCGGCCTGCCGTCTAAATTCAAGTGAGGTATAAAGAGGACCCTGACCTCAGGCTGAACCATCTGTCTCTCTGGACTTGTCCTGGAGTTTGCTCTCCAATGCCTCATCTCTGTGCTAATTTTGATGGTGTCTTCACAGAGCAGGACTTTCTGTGTTTATCCAGGTAGTATAGAAAACACAGTGCAGGACACTCCGCTGTGGTGCGAGGCAACATCAGGGCTAGAAAGATCTATCACGGGCAGGATGGAGGCCCCATTCTTGGAGCTTGTGTGTATGTTAGCAGGCAACATGAGAAAGGGCCAGAGCCTTGGAGTCAGATAGACTTGGTTTAGATCCTGGTTTTGCCACTTACCAGCTATGTGACTGGGTGGTGATTACACTCTCTCAGTGTTTCCTTGACTATAAAGTGGGGATATAGTGTTTATTCCTAAGGTGACTGTCTGTCTGATTTGTTTTTGTTTTTATTTTTTGAGACAGAATCTCACTCTGTCGCCCAGGCTGGAGTACAGTGACGCAATGTTGGCTCACTGCAGCCTTGACCTCCCAGGCTCAAGCAATCCTCCCACCTCAGGTTCCCGAGTAGCTGAGACTACAGGCCACACATCATCATTATTATTTTTTTTTTCCTGTAGAAATGAGGTCTCACTATGGCCCAGGCTGGTCTCAAACCCCTGGATTCAAGCCATCTGCCTGCCTTGGCCTCCCAAAGTGCTCGGATTATAGGTGTGAGCCACTGCACCTGGCCAGTTACTGTGTGTAAAGTCCCAGAAGCGGTGTTGGGAACATAATAGATACACACGGAAGAGACACTCATCTTTTTCTTTTGGTATGTAATTCTATGAAAAAAAATTTTTGAGACAGGCTGGAGACAAGTGGCACAATCATAGCTCACTATAACCTCAAACTCATGGTCTCAAGTGATCCTTTCACTTTGGCCTCTTAAAGTGCTGGGATTACAGGCCACTGAGCCTAGACAAGTTTTATGAAAGTTTATCACATGCATAGATTCAAGTAACCATCCCCACAATAAGAATACAGAAGTATTCCATTACCACTAAGAAATTTCTTCCTGGGGCTGGGCATGGTGCCTCATGCCTGTAATCCTAGCACTCTGGGAGGCCAAAGCAGCTGGATCACTTGAGCTCTGAAGTTCGAGACTGGCCTGGGCAACATGATGAAACTCCATCTCTACAAAAAATACAAAAGTAGCTGAGCCTGGTGGCACGTTCCTGCAGTCCCAACTATGAGGGAGGCTGATGTGGGAGGACTGCTTGAGCCTGGGAAGCAGAGGTCTCAGTGAGCTGAGATCGTGCCACTGGACTTCAGCCTGAGTGACAGAGCGAGACTCTGTCTCAAAAAAAAAAAAAAAAAAAAGATGACATTTCTTCCTGTTACCCCTCAGTCACGTCCTTCCTCCTACCATAACCGCTGGAACCACTGATCTATTCTCCAACTCTATAATTTTGTCACTTCAAGAATGTTATATAAAGCCAGGTACAGTGGCTCATGCCTGTAATCCCAGCATGTTGGGAGGCCGAGGCAGGCAGATCACTTGAGGTCAAGAGTTCGAGACCAGCCTAGCCAACATGTTGAAACCTTCTCTCTACTAAAAATACAAAAATTAGCCAGGCATGGTGGTGCACGCCTGTAATCCCAGCTACTCAGGAGGCCAGGGCATGAGAATCACTTGAACTAGGGAGGCAGAGGTTGCAGTAAGCTGAGGTCATGCCTCTGTACTCCAGCCTGGGCTACAGAGCGAGATTCCATCTCAAAAAAACCAAAAAAAAAAAAAAAAAGAATGTTGACCGGGCACGTTGGCTCATGCCTGTAATCCCAGCACTTTGGGAGGCTGAGGGGGCAGATCACAAGGCCATGAGATTGAGACCATCCTGGCCAACATGGTGAAACCCTATCTCTACTAAAAATACAAAAATTAGCTGGGCGCAGTGGTGTGCACCTGCAGTCCCAGCTACTCGGGAGGCTGAGACAGGAGAATCGCTTGAACCTGGGAGGTGGAGGTTGCAGTGAGCTGAGATCAGGCCACTGCACTCCAGCCTGGGTGACACAGCGAGACTCCATCTCAAAAAAAAAAAAAAAAAAAAAAAAAGGAACATTAAATAAATGGAATCAGACTGGCCTTTTGAGATTGGCTTTTTCCACTCAGCAAAAAGCCCTGAGACCCATCCACATTGTTGCATGGATCAATTGCTCGTTACCTTTTATTGCTGAGTTACTTCATTGAATGGATATACCATCATGTGTTTATCTGTTTACTTGTTGAGGGACATTTGGCTTGTTTCCAATTTTTGGCTTGTGATGGTTAATTTTATGTGTCAACTTCACTGGGCTATGGGGTGCCCTGATAGTTGATCAAACAGTATTCTGGGTGTTTCTGTGAGGGTGATTTTGGGTGAGTTTAACATCTAAGTCAATAGACTGAATAAAGCCCACTGCCCTCCCTAAGGTGGGTGGGCCTCATCCAATCAGTTGAAGGCCTGAATAGAACAAAAACACTATCTTCCCTGAATAACAGAGAATTCCTCCTGCCTGACTGCTTTTGAGCTGAGACATCAGTTTTTTTCCTGCCTTTGGACTGGAACTGAAACATCTGCTCTTCCTGGGTATCCAGCCTGCTGGCCTTGGCACTGGAACAACACCATCGATCCTCCTTGGTCTTCAGCTTGGCTGACTGCACATCTTAGGATTTGTCAACCTCCATAATCATGTGAGCCAATTCTTTGTAATAAATGTATATATTATAAATATATGTATGATTTATTATATACATATCATTTATATCATTTATCTATATAGATCAATATATATCATTTCTTATACATATGTCTTTTTATTTTTTTTGAGGCAGGGTCTTGCTCTGTCACCAAGGCTTGAGTTCAATGGTGTGATCATGGCTCACTGCAGCCTCAACCTCCTGGGCTCAAGCAATGCTCCCACCTCAGTCTCCTGAGTAGCTGCTGGACAATTTTTTATTTTTTTTTTGAGACAGGGTCTCACTTTGTCACCCAGGCTGGAGTACAGTGGCATGATCTTGGTTCACTGCAAACTCCACCTTCCCGGTTCAAGAAATTATCCAGCCTTAGCCTCCTGAGTAGCTGGGTCCACAGGCACGTGCCACCATGCCTGGCTAATTTTTGTGTTTTTTGTAGAGCCGGAGTTTCACCATGTTGCCCAGGCTGGTCTTGATCTCCTGAGCTCAAGGCGATCTGTTGCCTCAGCCCCCCAAAGTGCTAGGATTACAGGCATGAGCCACCATGCCTGGCTCACACCTGGCTAATTAAAAAAATTTTTTTTTGTAGAGACAGGGTCTCACTATGTTGCTCAGGTGGCCTCAAACTCCTGGGTTCAAGTGATCCTCCTGCCTCGGCCTCCCAAAGTATTAGGCTTACAGGTGTGAGCCACCATGCCTGGCCATGATTTATTATATATATATATATATAAAATTGTTCTATTTCTTTGGAGAACTCAGAGAGATATATGTATGTGTATATATATATATAGCTTCTTATATATATTATTTATATATGATTTATTATATATATATATCTCTCTTCTATTGGTCCTGTTTCTTTGGAGAATCCTGATTGATACATGGCTATCACAAATAAAGCTGTTATAATTATTTGTGTACAATATTTTATATGAACATAAATTTTCATTTCTCTGGGATAAATACCCAGGAGGGTGATTGCTGGGTCTTGTGGTAAGCATACGTTTAACTTTATAAGAAACTGCCAAACTGTTTTCTAGAATGGCAGTACCATTTTGCATCCACTCCTCATTTTAATTATTTTGTTCTATGAGTTAAATGTGTTAACTTCAGTATGGGCTGACATTTGAAGGCTAGTCATGCAGGGATCTTTGCCTACTTGAATTATAATCACCACCGTGACACACATCCTTGTTTTAACTTTCACATATATAAGCCAAGCACAGAGGTCTGAAGGTTTAGAGATTTGAAATAACAAACCTGGCCGCCTCAGATTTTCTTGGCTGGCACTAGGCCTTGCCAGGCCTTTGAATCAGCTGGGTGCAGGGAAGGGTCACCAGGAAACTCAGGCTGCCTGGACCGACAGGAAGCGTGGGACGAAGCTTACTCCGGGTCTGGCTCGTGGTCAGCCTGGCTGGGGCCTGAGGCTTCCAGGCCGGCACAGTGTGCACGGTCAGGAAACAGCCTGGGCTCTTGAAATCACCCCACCCCTGAAAAATGAATTCATAAACAGAGATGCTCTAAGCTCCTTTCTTTGAGAAGTAGCATCTTTTAGCCTGGAATAAAATCAATTTGCAGAGCTGCTATGACTCCATCTTCCTCGGGCTCTGCGCACCTCTGCATCAGTGGCAAGTGGCTTTGGGACTTGTTTTTCTGGAGAAGACGGCTATGGAGTTTTCTTTTCTTTTAATTTTTAACTAACTTTTTGTTGTTGTTGTTTTAGAGAAGGGAGAGTCTGGCTATGTTGCCAAGGCTGGTCTTGAACTCCTGGCCTTAAGCGATCCTCCTGCCTCAGCCTCTCAAAAAGCTGGGATCACAGGAGTGAGTCACGGTGCCTGGCTCTAGAGTTGTTTACTGTTGCTTAATATTATGACTTTCTCCTTTCTGCCCTCCCTGCACCCCTCACCCCAAGTTAACATGTACAAATATATATATAATATATATCTTTATATTATATTTTTTTATAGAGATGGGTTCTTGCTATGCTGCCCAGGATGGTCTCAAACTCCCGGCCTCCAGTGATCCTACTACCTTGGCCTCCCAAAATGCTGTGATAACAGGTGCGAGCCACCACACCCAGCCCATATTTTTTATCTTGTCTATGGTTATTACTACCTAACACTATAAGGTTTCTGAACATACTGCATTTGGGTACTGTTTTGATAAATAGATTCAATTAGACATCACAATGGTATGGACCTTTCTAGTTTTACATTATCTCACCTGAGGCAGGTGAACTGTTAACTCCATTTTATCCAGAATTTCCCAGGGCTAGAACCTATAGATTCAGAGCTTTTTTTTTTTTTTTTTTTTTTTTTGAGACAGGGTCTCACTCCCATCACCCAGGCTGGAGTACAGTGATGCAGTCTTCAATCACTGCAGCCTTGACTTTCGGGGGTTCAACGACCCTCCCACCTCAGCCTCTGGGGTAGCTGGGACTGCAGGCGTGTGCTGCCATGCCGGGCTAATTTTTTTCTTTTTTTTTTTTCTTTTTGATTTGGAGTTTTGCTTTTGTTGCCCAGGCTGGAGTGCAATGGCCTGATCTCAGCTCACTGCAGACTCCGCCTCCTGGGTTCAAGTGATTCTCCTGCCTCAGCCTCCTGAGTAGCTGGGATTACAGGCACCTGCCACCACGCCCGGGAAACTTTTTTATTTTTAGTAGAGATGGGGCTTCGCCATGTTGGCCAGGCTGAACTCCTGACCTCAGGTGATCCACCTGCCTTGGCCTCCCAAAGTGCTGGGATTACACCACCTCACCCAGCCCCCCGTCTGTCTCCTTCCTTTCTTCCTTCCTTCCCTCTGTTTCTCTCTTTCTCTTTCTCTCTCTCTCCTTCTCTTTTTCCTTCTCTTGCAGTGTTTTACTCTGTTGCCCAGGTTGGAGTGCACTGGCATGATAAGGGCTCACTACAACTTGGATTTCCCAGGCTCAGGTGACCCTGATCCTCCCACTTCAGCCTCCCAAAGGGGATTACAGGTATGAGCCACTGCACCCAGCCTCATATTTTTATTTCCATATATTTTAGACATTGGAAATACTACAGCATTCAAATCTGCTTGCAAAATGTATAAAAATGACTGCTTATCAAGAGACTACCATGATTTTGTGATATGACTATAGCAGTCTTATAAGTAAATCCAGAGTAGTTAAGCAGATCTAAAGTATGGAGTAACATTTAGGCTGGGCGCGTCGGCTCACGACTGTAATCCCAGCACTTGCAGAGGCCGAGGCAGGTGGATCACTTGAGGCTGGGAGTTCAAAACCAGCCTGGCCAACATGGTGAAATCCCATCTCTACTAAAAATACAAAAAAAAAAAAAAAAAATTAGACAGGTATGGCGGTGCATGCCTGTAGTCCCAACTACTCAGGAGGCTGAGTCATGTGAATCGCCTGAACCCGGGAGGCAGAGGCTGCAGTGAGCTGAGATCATGCCACTGCACTCCAGCCTGGGCGACAGAGCAAGACTCTGTCTCAAAAATAAAATGATAAAATAAAATATGAAGTAGCATTTTAAACCATCACATGCCACTCCGAAGCTCACCTGTTTCCTCAATTAAACATTTGCTTGGCTATAGGAGACATTCTTGATGACCACACTGCAGCCTATAAAACTGGATTTCTGACACTGGGCTCCAGCTTCATTTCCTCAGAGTCTTTGTAGGAGGGCAAGCATTTGAACAGTGTCCACCTCACACTCCCATTATGCTGTCCTGAACCTCCTCCTAGGGGCAAATGGTGGAGGTGATACAGAAATGGGCAGAGCAGGCCACAAACTTGAACGTAAGATTCTCAATGTGTGTGTGTGTTTTAATCGAGGTATAATTGACGTGCCACAAAATTGACCCTTGTAAAGTGTACAAATCAGTACTTTTACTGTATTCACAGAGTTATGCAACTATCACCACTATCTAATTTCAGAAGATTTCTTCACTCCCTAAAAGAAACTGCATATCCATTAGCAGTCACTCCCCATTGATCCCTTCCTCCTCAGCCCTAGGCAACCACTCATCTACTCTCTGTGTCTATGGACTTGCCTACTCTGCACATTTTAGGTACATGGAATCATACACTCTGTTGTCCTTTGTGTCTGGCTTATTTCACTTAGCGTGTTTTCAAGGTTTATCCCTGTTGTAGCATGGATCAGTACTTCATTCCTTTTTATTGCCAAGCAACATTCCAATATATGGAGATACCACATTTTGTTTATCCATTTGTCAATTGAATAGCATTTGGTTATATCCACTTTTTGGCTTTTATGAATAATGCTGCCATAAACATTTGTGTACAAATTTTTGTGTAAATGTATGTTTGCAGTTCTCTTAGATGTATAGCCAGAAGTGGAACTGCTGGGTCATACGGTGATATAGGGCAATTGTATGTTTAAGATTTTGAGAAAGCCATCAACATGGTGAAACCTAGTCCCCACCACAAACAAACAAAAAATAAAAAACTCAGCCAGGAGCGGGGCTCATGGCTGTAATCCCAGCACTCTGGGAGGCCGAGGTGGGCAGATCACCTGAGGTTGGTGTTCGAGACCAGCCTGATCAACCTGGAGAAACCCCATCTCTAATAAAAATACAAACATTATCTGGGTGTGGTGGCAGGTGCCTGTAATCCCAGCTATTTGGGAGGCTGAGGCAGGAGGATCACGTGAATCCTGGAGGCGGAGGTTGTGGTGAGCCAAGATTGCACCATTGCTCTACAGCCTGGGCAACAAGAGCGAAATTCCGTCTCAAAAAAAAAAAAAACAAAACCCAAAAAAGAAAAGAAAAACACCCAAAAAAGTAGCAAGGTGTAGTCCCAGCTATTCAGGAGGCTGAGGTGGGAGGACTGCTTGCGCCTGGGAGGCAGCGATTGCAGTGAGCCAAGATTGCACCACTGCACTCCAGCCTGGGCAACAGAGAGAGACTCAGTCAAAAAAAAAAAAAAAACTTCAGCATGCTTTCAATTTTGTTTTTGAAATTTATCCATAGTGATATGCGTGGCTCTCGTTCTTTTTTTTTTCCAACTGTATGCAATTTGTTTCTCTAGCCTTGTGTTGATGAATATTTGAGTTGTTTGCAGTTTTTTGCTATTACAGACAGAGTTGCAATGAGCATTGTTGTTTACTCCATTTCGGGCAAGTGTGTGAGCTTATGGTGTATATCCGGAAGCAAAACTGGTGGACTGAAGGATTTGTTCACCACTGACTTTACTAGCTATGGCCAAATTGTTCTTCAAAGTGACTGTAGTAATTTACACTCTGGCCAGCAGTGTGTGTGAGTTCCCATTTCTGCGTGTCCTTGCCAGCACTTGCCATTGTCAGTCCTTCAAGCTCTTGCCAAGCTGAGGGATACAAAGTGGTCTTTCCGGGTTGTTTTAATTTTCATTTCCCTGTTAATGAGTTTGGAGGCTCTTTTCACATGCCCTTGACCATTCTGTGAGTTTCCTTTTAATATCCTTTGCCCATTTTCCACTTGGGTTGTTTGTTATTTTCTTCTTGATTTTATGGGAGTTTTAAAAAATATTTTCTGAAAATGAATCTTAAAGTCTGTGGCTTTATTTTCACTGTTGTTAATGGTTTTTAAATTTTCCTTCTTGTTTCCTTTCTTTCTTTTGGTAAGAAGTTTCTAAAATAATTTTATAGTATATCCTTTTTCTGTCTTATTTGAGAAACTTTTTTCTACTCTGCTATAAAGAAAATCCCCTATATCTTTTTTCTAACCACTTTTGGAGTTTTGCCTCCACATTTAGGTCTTCACTTCACCTATAATTTGTTTTTGTGTATGCTATGAAGTAAGGATCAAACTATTTTCTCCCATTTGGGTAACTAATTAGGCCAGCACCACTATCTTCTTTTCACTGATCTGTAATGTCTTCTCTGCCATATATTGTTTTCATACGGCATGAGTCATTTTCTGGTTATATTTTGTTCCACTGGGTTCTTTATTTCTCCCTGAACAAATACTACACTTTTTTTTTCTTTTTTTTGACACAGGGTCTGGCTCTGTTGCCCAGGCTGGAGTGCAATGGTGCCATCATGGCTCACTGCAGCCTCTGCGGACCTCCTGGCTTAAGCAGTCCTTCCACCTCAGCCTCAGCCTCAGCCTCCTAAGTAGCTGGGATTACAGGTGCACACCACCACGCCTAGCTGATTTTTGTATTTTTAGTAGAGACAGGATTTCGTCATGTTGGCCAGGCTGGTCTCAAACTCCTGGCCTCAAGTGATTTGCCCACCTTGGCCTCCCAAAGTGCTAGGATTACAGGCGTGAGCCACTGCACCCAGCTGGATTTATTCTTAAGCATTTTATAACTGTTGTTGCTATTGTAAATGGGATTTTTTGGTTTTGTTTTTTTTGGGACGGAGTCTTGCTCTGTCGCCCAGGCTGGAGTTCAGTGGTACGATCTCGGCTCACTGCAAACTCTGCCTCCTGGATTCAAGTAATTCTCCTGCCTCAGCCTCCTGAGTAGCTGGGATTACAGGCACCCGCCACTACACCTGGCTAATTTTTGTATTTTTAGTAGAGACGGGGTTTCACTATGTTGGCCAGGCTGGTCTCGAACTCCTGATCTCAAGTGATCCACCCACCTCGGCCTCTGAAAGTGGCAGGATTACAGGCATGAGCCACTGCGCTCAGCCTGGACCTCCAATGTTAAATAGAAATGGTGACAACGGGCTTTCATTCTTTGTTTCTTCTCTTACAGAGAAGGCTTCCATATTTCCATTATTATTTCTCCTGTGTGTTTTGATAGAAAATGTTCATCATGTTAAGGAAGTTGGCAGCTAGTCTAGTTTCCTATGGATTTGCTATTACTTTTATTTATTTATTTATTTATTTATTTATTTATGAGATGGAGTCTCGCTCTGTTGCCCAGGCTGGAGTGCAGTGACGTGATCTCGGCTCACTGCAACCTCTGCCTCCCGGGTTCAAGCGATTCTCCTGCCTCAACCTCCTAAGTAGCTGGGATTACAGGCACCTGCCACCTTGCCCGGCTAATTTTTGTATTTTTAGTAGAGACGGGGTTTCACCATGTTGGCCAGGATGGTCTCGAACTCCTGACCTCGTGATCTGCCCGCCTCGGCCTCCCAAAGTGCTGGGATTACAGGCATGAGCCACCGCACCCGGCCACACTTTGGTATTTTTAGTAGGGATGGAGTTTCACCATATTGGCCAGGCTGGTCTCAAACTCCTGATCTTGTGATCTGCCCGCTTTGGCCTCCCAAAGTGCTGGGATTACAGGCATGAGCCACCGCACCCAGCCTGTTACTGCTATTTATGAATGTTGAATGTTATTGCATGCTTTTTCTGCTTTTATTAAGATGATCCTACATCTTTCCTCCTTAGTTATTCATTTTCTTTATTACGAAATACTTCAAAAACAGAGAAATAGAGAATAGTACAACAGCTTCAGTAACAGTTGTCAGTCACAGGCCATAGGAGTCAACTTTAGTGGTTTAGGTGGTAAAATGATTCATGAGGAGGAGGGTGGCATCTCTCTGAATTACAGGGAAGACTGGTTCTCTGAACTGTAGATGCTGCTGCTGCTCCTCCCACCTCTCCAGTACTGAATCCTAGAGACTGCCAGTAGCACTGCTGCACCTGCTCCAGGAACTCTATCCTATGCCACTGGAGGTGGGGCTACTCATGTTCCATTTGACTTAGGGCTGAGTGTTTTTATTTTTAATTTTTTAATTTTTATTTTTGAGATGGAGTCTTGCTCTGTCACCCAGGCTGGAGTGCAGTGGCGCCGTCTTGGCTCATTGCAACCTCCGCCTCCCAGGTTCAAGCAATTCTCCTGCCTCAGCCTCCCAAAGTGCTGGAATTATAGGCATGAGCCACCACGCCTGACAAGGGGCTGTTTTTATATGGCTGAGCCCAGGTCATCTGCTTATACCCTAGATATATAGGAAGAAGGTTCAGATGTTGGGTGGCCAAAAGGAAAGACATTTGTCTTTCCTTCCCTGCCTGCTGGCTCAGTGACATGAGGATCCTCAGATGGCCTGAAGGAAGCCTTAGCTTCCAATTCATCAGAACCATGACCATGGTAGTACAATCCCCTGGTAGAAACAGTCCCCACCTTAGGCACTAGAATATTCAGACTCCCAAATCCAAGGTCATAGGGATGGGCAGCAAGAGTTCTTCAAGTATGTCCTTAGGTGTAAGCGAGAGAGTAGCTACTCTCTCACCCTCTGTTTCCTAGATGTACACTTTCTTTTTTCTTTTTTTTCTTTTTTTTTTTTTTTTTTTGAGACAGAGTCTTACTCTGTTGCACAGGCTAGAGTGCAGTGGTGCAATCTCGGCTCACTGCAACCTCTGCTTCCCAGGTTCAGGTGATTCTCCTGCCTCAGCCTCCCAAGTAGCTAGGATTACAGGAGCCCACCACCATGCCCAGCTAATTTTTGTATTTTTAGTAGAGACGGGGTTTCACCATCTTGGCCAGGCTAATCTCAAACTCCTGACCTCCTGATGCACCTGCCTCAGCCTCCCAAAGTGCTGGGATTACAGGCGTGAGCCATCGCGCCTGGCATCTAGATGTACACTTTCTAGTTTTGAAGGAGACAGTTCCAAATGTTAGCAGCTTTTAAAAGACATAACTGCATCCTGTAGGCCAACACTTGAAGCCAACAGGGTGTCGTCTCCAGGCTAACCCTGTAAATGAACTTTCAGCAGCCATTTCACTGCCCTCTAAGCCAGCTGCTTCTGGGTGGTGGAACTTTAACTTTACGTCTCTATTAAGTCAAGTATGAGTTAGCCATTGTAGACTATTCATGCCAACTCCAAAGCCCAAACCTGGGTAAGTATATCAGTGAATTCAGCCCAATCAAGCCTTTTATTTATTTATTTATTTATTTATTTATTTATTTATTTATTTTCTTTTTTTCGAGACAGAGTCTCACTCTTTCACCCAGGCTGGAGTGCAGTGGCGCGATCTCGGCTCACGGCAACCTCCGCTTCCTGGGTTCAAGCGGTTCTCCTGCCTCAGCTTCCCGAGTAGCTGAGACTACAGGCATGCACCCACCACCACACCCAGCTAATTTTTTGTATTTTTAGTAGAAACAGGGTTTCACCATGTTGGCCAGGCTGGTCTCAAATTCCTGAGTTTGGGGAGTTTGAGGAGTTTGAAGAGTGATCCTCCCGCCTCAGCCTCCCAAAGTGCTGGGATTACAGGCGCAAGCTTCTCTGCCCAGCCAAGCCTTGTGTTTACCATCTCTGGGCTAACACAATGCTTAGAATCCACTCCCACACGTGCTCCCAAGACCCTTCTGGATTTGAATTGGCAAGGTCCTGAAACTTCTGTAGTGTATAGACATTCTCTTTCTAGAGCAGGCCTTGTACTGCCCAAGTGGGCTATGTTGGGTTCTAACTCTCCTTTTGATGCTGGAGGAATGAAGAGAAGATCTGGCGTCCCTTTTTAGTGAAGCAACTGTCCTAGGTGCTGTCACAGAAGGTCCCTTAGGCAGGGATAAGTTGATTACCTCTACACAGGAGGACCTGCCTGAACAGACAAGGGAGCTTTGAAGGATTTGAGAATTCAAAAGTGCCAAAGTCTCAGCCTTATCTGTGACCATTTAGATGCTCCTATTCTAAGTCTCAGGGTCCCACTAGGTCCCCACTCCTAAGCATTTACTTGGAGATCCTACATGCACAATGAGGCCCTGGGCTGAGTCTTCCATCATATCCACCCTGAAAGTATAGGAGATGAAGGCTCCTTCCAAGACGCCACCAAACCTTTCTTGCTCTCTATTACATTCTCTGTTCAACATTCACAGCATTTTTTTTTTTTTTTTTTTTTTTTTGAGATAGAGTTTCGCTCTTGTTGCCCAGGCTGGAGTACAATGGTGTGATCTCGGCTCACCACAACCTTGGCTCACTGCAACCTCTGCCTCCTGAGTTCAAGCGTTTCTCCTGCCTTGGCCTCCCGGGTAGCTGGGATTACAGGCATGCACCACGATGCTCAGCTAATTTTGTGTTTTTAGTAGAGTTGGGTTTCTCTATGTTGGTCAGGCTGGTCTCGAACTCCTGACCTCAGGTGTGCCCTTAAAGGAAATGCATGCCTTCCCCTCCCTTTTATTGCCTCTGCAGGCTGCAATGTGGCCACGGTGGGGGGAATTGTATTGAACTACACAAGCAACAAAATAGAGTCTGAATCCCCAGCAACTAGAACTGCTAACAGAGAGATAGGAACAGTCTGTGTGTGGCATTGGAGTCACGCAGCCTTGGGTTCAAACGCTGATTCTGCTAATCCCTAGCTGTGGACCTCGGGTGAAGAATTTAACCTCACGGTCTTCAGTTTCCTCAGTTGTAAAATGCTGGGAGGATGCAAGGAGCTGTCATAACGAAATTGCCTAGCCGTGTTCATGGTCCAGAGTAGGGTTTTAACAAACAGAAGCTGGCATGTCACCACTCTCTGTCCCTAGGAACGTTGCTTTTTGCCTCCCTTTTCTGCCTTGATCCGCGCCCCCACCCATGTCTCTCCTCCTGTTCTTTCTTCACTGTCACTTTCTGGTCTGCCTCTGCCTTAAGCTGGACTCTGTGACCACAGGTGTGTTTAATGTTTGGCTGCCTTCAGGAGGCCAGCAAGGCTCCCTGGCAAACCTTTTGCTTTTTTTTTTTTTTTTTTTTTTGAGACAGAGTCTCACTCACTCTGTCGCCCAGGCTGGAGTACAGTGGCGCGATCTCGGCTCACTGCAACCTCCGCTTCCCGGGTTCAAGTGATTCTCCTGCCTCAGCCTCCCAAGTAGCTGGGACTACAGGTGCTCACCACCACGCCCGGCTAATTTTTGTATTTTTAGTAGAGAAGGGGTTTCACCATGTTGGCCAGGCTGGTCTTGAACTCCTGGCCTCAAGTGATCTGCCCACTTTGGCTTCCCAAAGTGCTGGGAATACAGGCAGGAGCCACCATGCCCGGCCACGGCTCCCTGGCCAACCTTTTACTTATTCCTCTCACTTCTACAACGATGCTTCTCCACCACATCAAAAAGGTCCTCTCCTTTCCTCTTCCACAGCCATTGGCTGCAGGGAAATCCCCAGGGGCAGATCTGCAATTTGCCAGACCAGCCCGGGGGCAGCCCTGGGACCCTCTTGCTCCCTCGACCTTCTTCCTCCCCTTTCCCGGGAGGCCCAGGAAAGGGAGCTGGCACCCTGGGCCACTGAGCCAGGGGCGAGGCTCAGCCAGCAGGAGGAGAGCAGCAGATCAGGACTGCCTCAGACCTTTGATAAACCAGGTCTTGGAAGAAGGCCACTTACTCTTCTTTGTGTTTCTCTACGTGCTGGTTCCTGAGATTTGCAGGACATGTTTAATATTTGCTTGGAGAATCTATGAAAAGAAAAAGAAAAACAGAGAGGAAAGGAAACAGGAACCAAAATGCCACTTATCCCATGAGGGCATTGAGGCCCGGGCTCTGAGTCTCTCTGTTGCTGGCGGGGGCCAGGCTTCCTGTGGTGGGAGCGGCAGGCCTCGCTTCTCAGGCGTGGGTTCCACCACGGCTTGAAGGCCCCAGACCACCTCGCCCCTCCCTGAGAACTCAGCCTCTTGTGCAGCCACATAAAGGTAACCAGTGTCTGGTGGCTTGATAGGACAGACTTGTGAGGGACTTCCTGCCTTTTGATGCATGCCATTCCCGTGAGCTGGGCCGGGCCTCTGAAGAGGAGAGGTCCCTTTTGACTTCCTGAGTGTCTCAACGTTCAGACTCTTGGGGTTTGTGGTTAGAGACACTGGTATGAAGATTGTGTTCTATAAAGTATGCCCTCCGGGTCCCATAAAGCGAACAGGCAAAGCTTTGTGAAAACACCCCCTAACCAAACGGACCAAGAGGGTCTGAAAAGCCCTTGACCTTGGAGCTTTTTTTTTTTTTGAGACAGGGTCTTGCTCTGTCGCCCAGACTGGAGTGCAGTGGCGTGATCTCAGTTCACTGCAACCTCTGCCTCCCAGGTTCAAGCGATTCTCATGCCTCAGCCCCCGGAGTAGCTGGGATTATAGGCACATGCCACCATGCCTGGCTAATTTTTTTTTTTTTTTTTTTTTCTGTGGAGATGGGGCTTTACCATGTTGGCCAGGCTGGTTTTGAACTCCTGACCTCAAGCAATCCACCTGCCTCGGCCTCCCAAAGTGCTGGGATTATAGGCGTGAGCCATCACGCCCTGGCCCCTTGCAGCCTTTAGTGAAGAATGAGTGAAGGACTGGAAGGTCCGGGCAGTATGAGGGGATCTGCCCGAGGGAAAGTGTGTTAACAGCAGGACCCTTCTGCGAAGACATCCGACTCCACTCCAGTACCTCGGATCTGCCTTCAAATGTAACATGATTCCTCCAGCACTCACGGTTGCTAAGGGCCAGATAGACATTCTTTTCGTTTTTTAATTAAAAAAAAAAATTTTTTTTTGAGACAGAGTCTCACTCTGTTACCTAGGCTGCAGTGCAGTGGCACCATCATGGCTCACTGTAGCCTCAACCTCCCAGGCTCAAGTGATCCTCCCACCTCAGCCTCCCAAATAGGTGAGATTACAGGTGTGCACCACCACACCCAGCTAATTTTTTAACTTTTTATAGAGACGGAGGTCTCTCTGTGTTGCCCAGGCTGGTCTTGAACTCCTGGGCTCATGTGATTCTCCTGCCTTGATCTCCCAAAGTACCGGGATCACAGGTATGAACCACTGCACCTGGCCTCATCCCTGCATTCTAATCCTCTTCTCACAGATGGGGAAACTGAGGCTCAATGAGGTTGAGTGA
This sequence comes from Hylobates moloch, assembly GCF_009828535.3. NCBI lineage: Eukaryota > Metazoa > Chordata > Mammalia > Primates > Hylobatidae > Hylobates > Hylobates moloch. Next base: position 47,416,092 of record NW_026652294.1, read on the forward strand.
CTGCTCCAAGAGCACACAGAGGTAGGATTGGAGCTCAGAGCTGGCTAATTCCAGATCCAAGATCTTTATGCTTCAACAGACTGCTCCCCACAAGACCATAGGGTGTCAGCAAAGTTGAGAAACACAGGACATACACGCTCACTCTCTCCACTATTAATTACCTGGCTGAAGTAGTGTTTGTCAGTTTCTCCACTGTAAAGTTACCCTTTTCTTCCCATTTTCCATACCATCCTCTTTGGTCATTTACCATGTACAACCCACATTTAAAGAGTGGGAGTTATGAGGTGGAGTATCTACAGGAATCATCTGGAACACTACATGGGAGATTTGTCTTTTGTCTCTATTTACTTATTTATTTACATTTATTTTTTAAAGTGTATGCTACTGACATTTTCAAATAATATGCTCATTATGTTTTCAGGCAAAGTATCTTTTTTTTTTTTTTTTTTTTGAGATGGAGTTTCACTGTCTCCCAGGTTGGAGTGCAGTGGCGCAATCTCAGCTCACCGCAATCTCTGCCTCCTGGGTTCAAACGATTCTCCTGCCTCAGCCTCCCGAGTAGCTGGGATTACAGGCACCCATTACCATGCCTGGCTAATTGTTGTGTTTTTAGTAAAGATGGGGGTTTCACCGTGTTGGTCAGGCTGGTTTTGAACTCCTGACCTCAGGTGATCTGCCTGCCTCAGCCTCCCAAAGTGCTGGGATTACAGGCATGAGCCATGGTGCCCAGGGGGGCAAAGTACCTTTACATTGAGGTTTTTGTTTTGTTTTGTTTTAGTTTTGAGACAGAGTTTCACTCTTGTTGCCCAGGCTGGAGTGCAATGGCGCAATCCTGGCTCACTGCAACCTCTGTCTCCCGGGTTCAAGCAATTCTCCTGTCTCAGCCTCCTGAGTAGCTGTGATTACAGGCATGAGCCACTACACCTAGCTAATTTTGTATTTTTAGTAGAGACGGGGTTTCACCATGTTGGCCAGGCTGGTCTCAAACTCCTGACCTCAGGTGATCCACCCGCCTTGGCCTCCCAAAGTGCTGAGATTACAGGTGTGAGCCACCTTGCCCAGCCTTGTATTTTTTTTTTAGATGGCGTTTTGCTCTGTTGCCCAGGCTAGAGTGCAGTGGTGTGATCTCAGCTCACTGTAACCTCCACCTCCCAGGTTCAAGCTATTCTCCTGTCTCAGCCTCCCAAATAGCTGGGATTACAGGCACCTGCCACCATGCCCAGCTAATTTTTATATTTTTAGTAGAGATGGAGTTTCACCATGTTGGCCAGGTTGGTCTTGAACTCCTGACCTCAGGTAATCTGCGCACCTCAACCTCCCAAAGTACTGGGATAATAGGCGTCTGCCTGCAAAGTACCTTTACATTGAAATTAGTGGGTCCAATTGTTAAACTAAAAAAGTACCATACATGTGCCAAAGAGTGTCTAGAAAGCCTGGAAATACAGGGAAAGTAATGCATTTCTTGTGCATTTTCCAGATTAACAATAAGACCCATTGGTTGAAATGTAGAAAGAGGCATTTTACCTGAAGCAGTGTTGGAAGGCTGAATTGGAGCAAATGGAGTCGATTATTTGAAAATGTTCCCGACATTTTGCTTAAACATGAATCTATCCTGGTTGCCTGACTTTGCTGGCCCGGAGGGTCTCCCACAGCCAAGCAGTGCAGTCGGTGTCTTCTGCCCTCGCAGGCCTGCCCATTGGCCACAGCTCCCCCTCCGACCTCCTGAGATCTCGCTTCCAGATTGGCTCCTCTGAGGATACTGACACTCAGGTGGGAGGGAAAGCCTCGGGTCTCCCTCCAGAGTGCTCCCCTCCCTAATCCCACAGATGGGGAAGGGCCTGGGAAGCCCTGCATTTGAGGACAAATGGAGAAACTAGGGGGAGGTCAGGCTGGCTTCAGACATGTGAAGGCTTTGTAGAATGGGACGTGGCTGTTTCCTGGTGGGCGGTTCTCATTTCCCTCCTCTGCATCCACTGTCTGTCCTGGCGATTATCTCTGGGGTGGGCATCGGACTCAAGCAGGCCCAGCTGGAGAATCTCTGTAGGTATGCCTTCTGGAAAACTCCAACCTGACCCTTGTTGGAACTGTGAAAAGGGGACCTCCAGCAGCTCTGTCAGGATTGGCCATGCCTCCAGTTCTGGGAATGGGCCGACCAACTATCTTGGTTTTCTTGGGGCCGTCCTGGTTTTAAAACCCAAAGCCTCACATCTCAGGAGACCCCCTAGTCCCAGGCAAACGGGGATGGTTGGTGACTCTCCCAGGAAGAATGGTTGCTTTGCCTTCATCTCCAGCTTCTAGAAAGGAAGACGTGAGCTTGGGTCAAGGTGAGGAGAAATTGCAGGGATTGGGGGAGCTCTAGACAGCCAAGGGGTGGTGCTTCCCCGGCTTTCTGGCTGTAACAGGAAGCGGGGCTCAGACTTGAGATGCGCCAGTTTCTGCTGAATATGAGAAAGGGCTGACGTGTGAGCTCCTGGTCACAAGAATTTTCACCGCAGCCGCAGCCAGGAGGAAGAATGGATGCCTGGCTGGGGCCCAGGGGCCTCTATGGCCAGGCCCACTTCCAGGCTATTTCCTACAAAAGCTCTACCTCTTTCACTGAGGAAGACCCCTTAGTTTCTTAGTTTACAGAAAGCACATAGAACCATGTAGATGTATACATACTGACATGAAAAATGCTCATGATCAGCTGCTTAAACAAACAAACAAAAAAGCAGCTTGCAGAATGTCTTGCACCATAGGAGCTCTTTTCCGTAAATAAATAAGTTAGAAGCAGCATACTGGCATGACACCTCCTGCTATATTTAACCTCTTATCAAGGACAAGTTTAGAGATGCTTGCTTTGGCTTTCGGAGAAGAAGAAAAAAATACCACAGCTTTTATGAACGTAATATTAATGCTCACAATAACATTCTAGGCTTTGAGCTGCTCCCTGCATTTCATCATAAACATAAGGCCCAGAGCCTGTCTAGAGATTGCTGCAGTTACTCAGTTTTGGGAGAGTTTTCTAGCTTTTTCTGCTTCTGGAAACTTGCATCGATGCCTCTGTCCATTTCCATGTTCGGCACTGTGTTTGTGGGTCTTTTCTTAAACAGCCAAGTTGTTTTTCTTCGCAAGCTTCCTGGTGTGGGTTTTAAGACATTAGTGCCCTTTGGCCTACAAGCAGAGTCCAAATTTGAGAGCCCACCAAGGCAGAGCCCCTAGGGAGTGTCTGTAGGGACTGTTGTTCTCTCTTTGGGCTGCAAAATAAGACTTATGGCTGGGCCAGGCCAGGTGCAATGGCTCACGCCTGTAATCCCAGCACTTTGGGAGGCTGAGGTGGATGGATCACCTGAGGTCAGGAGTTTGAGACCAGCCTGGCCAACATAGTGAAACCCCATTTCTACTAAAATACAAAAATTAGCCAAGCATGGTGGTAATCACCTGTAATCCCAGCTACTCAGAAGCCTGAGGCAGGAGAATCGCTTGAACCCAGGAGGTGAAGGGTGCCACTGCACTCCAGCCTGGGTGACAAAGCGAGACCCTGTCTCAAATTAAAAAAAAAAAAAACCAGGCATGGTGGCTCACGCCTGTAACCCTAGCACTTTGGGAGGCTGAGGCAGGTGGATTACCTAAGGTCAGGAGTTTGAGACCAGCCTGGCCAACATGGTGGAACCCTGACTCTACTAAAAATACAAAAATTAGCCAGGCGTGGTGGTGGGCACCTGTAGTCCCAACTACTCAGGAGGCTGAGGCAGGAGACTTGCTTGATCCCAGGAGGTAGAGGTTGCAGTGAGCCGAGATCGCGTCGCTGCAGTCCAGCCTGGGCAACAGAATGAGACTCCATCTCAAAAAAAAAAAAAAAAAGCCTCTGTGGCCTTGGGGCTGGACCAGCTCAATGAAGTAGGGGGTTCCCTCTGCCAGGTTGCCTGAGCTTGAGGCCCCAGGCTCCGTCAGGCCGATCTTGCCTCTTTACCCACTACTGGGGAAGGTGCAGGAAGCGGATTTCCTAAGAAACTCCTGGGCAATGGCCTTCTAGACTTGTCTACTTCTGACCTCAAGTCAAGGAAGAGAAGATTGGTTAAAATGACTTTCTACCATGCTATTTTCTTTGTCAGTTCCTGCAGAGCCTCCAACAAGGTGTGTGGGCATCCTCTGTCCCTCAGCATCAGTCACCCAAGCTGGGAACCCCAGAGGAGGAAGCACCTGTTTTTGCCCTAACTTAGGGAAGGGCTTTGGATTCTCCGCCATTCAGAATGAGTCACTGTGAGGCTGCGGAGCGGATTTTACTCATCCCCCAGGAATGGACCCTTGGAAGGCTCCAGAATGACTAGCCTCAAGTGTTCTGTCTCAGGCACGGAGCATTTTCCCCCACTCCATGTCTGCAATCACTTCCTCTCTGGACACATCCTGTTTCTGGGAGCAGGCGGCATGCCAAGCAGATTGCAGCCTCTGAGCAGACGGGCGGAGACATCCTTCCTCTTATTTCTAGTACCTAATCCCATCTTCCTTCCCAGTCAGAGATATCGATCAGCATCTCCGCTTTTCCCAGGTCCCTGCACGCCAGGGAGGGAGAGTAGAGAAGGAACATGTTTCTATTGGCAACTCCAACTTATTGGAGGTGCTTAGAAACCACTGCTGATTTCTCACCAGCTTCTCAAGCACAGGTAATCAGGAGAAGATCTAGGGCAAGGATCCATCTATTCATTCACTCAGTAAATATTTATTAAATGCCTACTATGTGCCAAGCCCTGTTCTGGATGCCAGGCTACGGTTGTAAACAAAACATAGAAATCAATGTCCTCACAGCAATTACGTTCTGCTGGGAGGGACAGCTGATAAACAAGATAAAAGATATAAAAATTATAGCATGTGAGATAGTGATAAATGCTGAGCAAAGAAAAAAAAGCTGGGAAAGCAATATGTAATGTCAGGCATTGGGGAAGTATGAAATGTCAAACCAGGGGGCTGGGAAAGTCCTTGCTGAGAAAGAGAATTTTGAGTGGAGACTTGACGGAGGCAAGGGAGCGAGCTGGCAGTTAGCTGGGGCAAGAGCATTCTAGGCAGTGAGAAGAGAAAGTGTAAAGTTCCTGAGATTGAGAGCTCGCCTGGGCAGTTTGATGAACAGGGGAAAGGCCAGTTTGATGAACAGTGTGGCTGGAATGGAGTGAGGACGGGAGCATAACAGGAGTTAAAGTCAGGGTGGTTAAAAGGAGCAAGTATCGCCGGGCGCGGTGGCTCACGCTTGTAATCCCAGCACTTTGGGAGGCCGAGGCGGGCGGATCACGAGGTCAGGAGATCGAGACCACAGTGAAACCCCGTCTCTACTAAAAATACAAAAAATTAGCCGGGCGTGGTGGCGGGCGCCTGTAGTCCCAGCTACTCGGAGAGGCTGAGGCAGGAGAATGGCGTGAACCCGGGAGGCGGAGCTTGCAGTGAGCCGAGATCGCGCCATTGCACTCCAGCCTGGGCGATAGAGCGAGACTCCGTCTCAAAAAAAAAAAAAAAGGAGCAGTATCTTGCTACAATTTGTGGGTGGTAGTATGGACTTTGGTTTGCACCCAGCATGATACAGGAAGCCACTGGAGGGTTTTAATGGAGAAGTGACAGGCTCTGATTTATGTTTGAATAGGATCTTTTGGGAAGCTGCACCGAAAGTATCCTGAACAGGGTGACAGCAGGATGTGGGAGCAGCAAAACCACTTAGGAGGGCACTGCAGGCCAGGCGCTGTGGCTCACCCCTGTAATCCCAGCACTTTGGGAGGCCGAAGTGGGTGGATCACTTGAGGTCAGGAGTTCAAGACCAGGCTGGGCAGCATGGCAAAACCCCGTCTCTACTAAAAATATAAAAATTAGCCGGGCATGGTGGCATGCACCTGTAATCCCAGCTACTGGGGAGGCTGAGGCAGGAAAATTGCTTGAACCCGGACAGCAGAGGTTGCAGTGAGCCGAGATCGCTTCAATGCACTCCAGTCTGGGAAACTACATCTCAAAATAAATAAATAAAATAAGAGAAAAAAAAAAAACAAGAGGTCACTGCAGTAGGCTAGGAGAGAGAGAATGGTGGTTTGGACAGGTAGTGGTAGGGAGTGTTAAGCTGTGATTCCAGAATATTCTGAAGATAGAGCTCACAGGATCTGCTGATAGACCAGATGTGGAGCATGAGAAAATAGAGCAAAAGATATATCCATGTTTCCAGCCTAAATAAATGGAAGAACAGAGTTGCTGTTAGTAAAATGGGAAACCCATAGGAAGAATTGGCTCAGGGCAGAATATCAGAAGCTCTTGGTCATGGAAAGGTGGAGACGCCCATCGGACATCCATGTGCAGCTGTCAAGCAGATTTTGGAGATAACAGTCTGTAGTTCAGAGGAGAGGTTCTGGCTAGAGGCACAAATCTGGAGTCATGCTTTTAGTGCTGGGACTGGTCAGGTTGGATTTTGTTTTATATGGTGAATATTTTAAAAATGTAATCTTTTAAAATTTATAGTATGTGACCCTTTAAAGATGTAAGTCAGATTATGGGATTTTTCTACTTTGAACTTTCAAATTATTTCCCTTTTCATTCAGTTTGAAAAGCAAAGTCTGAAGATAGTTTGCTAACATCTATCAAAGTAAAACCTAGATGGCTAGGCGTGGTGGCTCACACCTGTAATCCCAGCACTTTGGGAGGCCGAGGTGGGCAGATCATTTGAGGTCAAGAGTTTGAGGCCAGCCTGGCCAAAATGGCAAAACCCCGTCTCTACTAAAAATACAAAAATTAGCAGGGCATAGTGGTGGACGCCTGTAATCCCAGCCACTCAGGAGGCTGAGGCAAGAGAATCGTTTGAACCCGGAAAGTGGAGGTTGCAGTGAGCCAAGATTGAGCCACTGCACTTTAGCCTGGGTGACAGGGTGAGACTCCATCCCCCCACCAAAAAAAAAAAGTAAAACCTAAACCTAATAATCTCACCCTGAATGCATACTCATGTGTTCCAAATGACACAAATGAGAATGCTCATAGCAGCATTTGAAATAGCCCCCAAACTGGAAACAACCCAAATGTTGATCCATGGTAGAATGGACAAATCAATTGTGTTATATTTACACAGTGCAATATTACAGGGCAATGAAAAAAAATGAAGCATCACTATGCACAATAACATGGACAAATGTCACAACCATAACACTGAGGGAGTGAAGCCTGACACCAAAGGGTAATAGTGTGTGATTCATAAGCACAAAGTTCAAAACAGGCAAAACTGATCCAGTTTGGACTGAAAGTCCAAAATCAAGTAATGACAGGAGGCATGAAAGAGGCTTCACGGTTGCTTGTAGTGTTTTTTTTTTTTGAAACAGAGTTTCACTCTTTTGCCCAGGCTGGAGTGAAGTAGCGTGATCTCGGCTCACTGCAACCTCCGTCTCCTGGGTTCAAACGATTCACCTGCCTCAGCCTCCAAGTAGCTGGGATTATAGGTGCACGCCACCACGCCTGGCTAATTTTTGTATTTTTAGTAGAGGTGGGGTTTCGCCATGTTGGCCAGGCTGGTCTTAAACTCCTGACCTCAGGTGATCCGCCTGCCTCGGCCTCCCAAAGTCCAAGGATTGCAAGTGTGAGTCACCGTACCCAGCCAGGGTTGCTGGTAGTATTCTTTTTTTTTTTTTTTCAATCTCAGCTCACCTCAACCTCTGCCTCCCAGGTTCAAGTGATTCTCCTGCATCAGCCTCCCACGTAGCTGGGATTACAGGTGTGCGCCACCATGCCCAGACAATTTTTGTAATTTTATTAGAGTCGGGATTTCACCACGTTGGCCAGGCTGGTCTCAAACTTCTGACCTCAGGTGATCCACCTGCCTTGGCCTCCCAAAGTGCTGGGATTACAGGCATGAGCCTCTGCACCCAGCAAACTGCTGTTAGCATTTCATAGCTTGGTTTGGATGATGGTTTAAATGGGTGGGTTGGTGAAAATTCAGGCCGGGTGCAGTGGCTCACCCCTGTAATCCCAGAACTTTGGGAGGCCAAGGCAGGAGGATCGCTTGAGCCCAGCAGTTTGAGACCAGCCTGGCAACATGGTAAAACACTGTCTCTACAAAAAAGTACAAAAATTAGCCAGGTGCAGTTGTTTGCACCTGTAGTCTCAGGTACTCAGGAAGCTGAGGTGGGAGGATCACTTGAGCCCCGGAGGCAGAGGTTGCAGTGAGCTGAGATCCCACCACTGCATTCCAGCCTGGGTGACGAGAGTAAAACCCTGTCTCAAAAAAAAAAAAAGATTCACTGAGTTGTACACTTACGATTTGTTTACTTTTCTCTGTATGTGCTATATTCCGTGAAAAGCTTCCACAAAGTCCTTGTCTAAAAGGCCCCACATGATAATACCACTCCCTCTCCCTAATCATATTTCTGGTTGAATTCCAACTTTGTTCACTCTATTCTGTATTTTTTTTTTTTTTTTTTTTTTTGAGACGGAGTCTCGCTCTGTCACCCAGGCTGGAGTGCAGTGGCACAATCTCGGCTCACTGCAAACTCCGCCTCCCGGGTTCACGCCATTCTCCTGCCTCAGCCTCTCCAAGTAGCTGGGACTACAGGCGCCCGCCACCATGCCCGGCTAATTTTTTGTATTTTTAGTAGAGACGGGGTTTCACCGTGGTCTCGATCTCCTGACCTCGTGAGCCGCCCACCTCAGCCTCCCAAAGTGCTGGGATTACAAGCATGAGCCACCGCGCCCGGCTCTACTCTGTATTTTTAAATTTAGTTTTATTTCTTTAAGGCAGAGTCTCGCTCTGTTGCTCAGCCTGGAGTGCAGTGGCACAATCTTGGCTGACTGCAACCTCCGCCTCCCAGGTTCAAGTGATTCTCATGCTTCAGCCTCCCAAGTGGCTGTGGTCACATGCGTGTGCCACCATGTGTGGCTCATTTGTTCACTCCATTCTTGTAACCCTTTTCTCATTGCTGTTCTTCAACAGAACGCTATTGGCTGTTTCCTGCCCTAGGATCTCACATTTACAGCTCCATCTTCTCCCAGATAGCCACGTAGACTGCTCCCTTGCCTAATTCAAGTCTCTGCTTAAACTTAGCCTTATCAGAGAAGTCTCCCCAACTAACCTATGTGAAATAATGTCCTCTGCCACTCTTGTTCCCTTACCCTCCTTTTTCTTTTCTAGAAAATTTACAAACAATAGAATTTATTGTGCATGGTTCTAGAGGCTGGAAAGTCCAAAATCAAGGCATCAGCTGATTTGGTATCTGGGAAGGGCTTATTCTCTGCTTCATAGAGGGTGCCTTCTTGCTGCATACTCACATGGCTGATGGGCCTTTCTTTATTTTTCCTAAGCCTTTATCATCACTTTGCATGTTATGGGTTTATTTGTTCATGTATTTATTGTCTATTTGTCTCACTAGAATCTAAGTCCATGAGAATAGATACTTTGTTTTTGTTCACTGTTTTATCCCAGTGGCCTGGCACATGGTAGATGTTCACAAAATATTTCCTGAAGGAATGAAATGAAATATGAAGCAGCAGGCCAGGCGCAGTGACTCACGCCTGTAATCCCAGCACTTTGGGAGGCCAAGGCAGGCAGATTACTTGGGGTCAGGTGTTCGAGACTAGCCTGGCCAACATGGTGAAACCCTGTCTCTACTAAAAATACAAAAATTAGCCTAGTGTGGTGGAACACACCTGTAGTCCCAGCTACATGGGAGGCTGAGGCAGGAGAATTGCTTAAACCCAAGAGACAGAAGCTGCAGTGAGCCAAGATTGTGCTGCTTGCACTCTAGCCTGGGCGACAGAGGGAGACTCCATCTCAAAAAAAAAAAAAGAAGAAGAAGAAGAAAGAAAAGAAATATGAAGCAGTAAATAAGACAGAGATACAGAGATGGTTCCTTCTCTCATGAAGAAAAGTATGCTTAGGTCTTTAAGAGAAGTATAAATAGTCTAGCTAGCTCTGAGGTGGGGATCATATTTCTTTATATTTTCATACGATCTGCGGCAGGTTCTGACTTATAGAGTGGATTTTCTTTCCTTTTTTTGGAGACAGAGTCTCACTCTGTTGCCTAGGCTGGAGTGCAGTGGCACAATCTCGGCTCACTGCAACATCTGATTCCTGGGTTCAAGCAATTCTCGTGCCTCAGCCTCCCGAGTAGCTGGGACTACAGGCATGCGCCACCACACCCAGCTAATTTTTTGTATTTTGGTAGAGATGGGGTTTCACCGTGTTGCCCAGGCTGGTCTTGAACTCATGGGCTCAGGCAAGTCTACTGCCTTGGCCTCCCAACGTGCTAGGATTATAGGCATGAGCCACCGTGCCCGGCCTAGAGTGGATTTTCTTCCTTTTTTTTTTTTTTTGAGACAAAGTCTCGCTCTGTCACCCAGGCTGGAGTGCAGTGGCATCATCTCTGCTCACTGCTGCAACCTCTGCCTTCCGGGTTTAAGCGATTCTCCTGCCTCAGCCTCCTGAGTAGCTGGGATTACAGGTGCTGGCCACCACGCCTGGCTAATTTTGTGTATTTTTAGCAGAGACGGGGTTTCACCATGTTGGCCAGGCTGGTCTGGAACTCCTGATCTCAGGTGATCCACCCGCCTTGGCCTCTCAAAGTGTTGGGATTACAGGCGTGAGACACTGCACCTGGCCTAGAGTGGATTTTAAATAAATGATTATTGTGGTCTTCAAAGCTACATTCCTGGGCTTAGAAATTCATTCTCTCAAAGAAAGGTTTAAAAACAGTCAATTAAATGAATGAATATTTTTAGCCCCATCTGGTTTCTCAGCCATAGAAAAGAGACTGGATCCAAGCCCACCAGGTCATGGAGTGTGTGTGTGTCTGTGTGTGTGTGTGTGTGTGTGTCCCTCCTAAGCAGATGCATCTGCCAACACCATCAATTTATTGGAGATAACTAAATTTTTACCACATTCCTACCTCTTGGCAAGGCTGTTGTAATCTGAGCAGCAACTCTAGGTCATTGGGGCTCCCAGGGTGTGGAAGCTGGACTTGTCTTGATGACTAGGAGCAAGACAGGGCAACAAGGGACACTAGGTGAGAGTTTAAGACAGGGCTCCTTGGCCGGGTGCTGTGGCTTACGCCTTTAATCCCAGCACTTTGGGAGGCCGAGGCAGGTGGATCATGAGGTCAGGAGATGGAGACTAGCCGAGACCATCCTGGCTAACATGGTGAAACCCCATCTCTACTAAAAATACAAAAACAAAATTAGCCGGGTGTGGTGGCAGGTGCCTGTAGTCCCAGTTACTCGGGAGGCTGAGGCAGGAGAATGGTGTGAACCCGGAAGGCAGAGCTTGCAGTGAGCCAAGATCACGCCACTGCACTTCAGCCTGTGCAACAGAGCGAGACTCCAGAAAAAAATTAAAAAATTAAAAAATTAAAAAGACAGGGCTCCAGATCTGGAGAGGAACAAGGTTACTGGATGGGAGGACCAAGGAGGACATGTCACTAGCTCTAGGGGAGGTAGCTGCCCAGGAAAGCATGGGGGTTGGTGTCTTGACTGGGAGCCTCACACCCATTCATGCCTTCACAGTTGGCCATCCCTACTCTGTTTTCACAGGGATGAGCATTTGGCCAAAGCCTGCATCAGGCTGCACCTGCAGCTGCCTAGCTATACACCTGAGTGCTGGTCCTCTGTGAGCATGAGAGGATCAGAGGGTTTAAAGGGTTACTTAGGCCGGGTGTGGTGGCTCATGCCTGTAATCCCAGCACTTTGGGAGGCCGAGGCGGGTGGATCACCTGAGATTAGGAGTTCAAGACGAGCCTGGCCAACGTGGTGAAACCCCATCTCTACTAAAAATACAAAAAATTAGCCAGGCTTGATGGTGAGCACCTGTAATCCTGGCTACTCAGGAGGCTAAAGAAGGAGAATTGCTTGAACCCGGGAGGTGGAGGTTGCAGGGAGCCGAGATCACGCCACTGCACTCCAGCCTAGGCAACAGAGCGAGACTCCGTCTCAAGAAAGAGAGAGAGAGACAGAAAGAAAGGAAGAAAGAAAGAAAGGAAGAAAGAAAGAAAGAAAGAAAGAAAGAAAGAAAGAAAGAAAAGAAAGAAAGAGGAAGGAAGGAAGGAAGAAGGAAGGAAGGAAGAAAGAAAAAGAAAAGAAAGAAAGAAAGAAAGAAAGAAAGAAAGAAAGAAAGAAAGAAAGAAAGAAAGAAAGAAAGAAAGAAAGAGGGTTACTTGACTGGTAACAACCCTCCTCCTGTTAAGTCTTTTATCCCACCGGCTCATACACCTTTTCTCAAACAGCAATTAACTCTCCCCGCAGCTCCAAGTGGAAGCCAGAGATGTTAAACACAGTGTCCCTTGTTCAGTTGGGAGAAAAGAGGCATGAGCACTTCTCAGTGTCTTGGCCAAGAGCACACACCGTGAGTCAGCGATGTGTCCCGGAAGGGGAGTCTGGAGTCCCGTCCACAGGTGACATGTTTTACTTTATTCACGCCCCACCCAGGCCTTCTGGTCGCTTCCTTCACAGCTCTGTGGTGTCTGTTACCACTCTATCATCAGCTTGCTCTCTCCCACAAACATGCTGGGATTTTCCAACCATGAGATCTTCTCTTCCTCTTTTATTCTTTTTTGGACTTGTGAGTTTGTAATCTATTTATTTATTTATTTATTTAATTTTTTGGGATGGAGTCTCACTCTGTCACCCAGGCTGGAGTACAGTGGCACCATCTTGGCTCACTGCAACCTCTGCCTCCCAGGTTCAAGCGATTCTCCTGCCTCAGCCTCCTGAGTAGCTGGGACTACAGGCACATACCACCATGCCCAGCTAATTTGTGTATTTTTAGTAGATGGGGTTTCACCATATTGGCCAGGCTGGTCTCAAACTCCTGACCTCGTGATCTGCCCACCTCAGCCTCCCAAAGTCCTGGGATTACAGGCATGAGCCACTGCACTCGGCTATCTTTTTATTTCTTTACCGTCATTTTCATGAAGTCTCTTGAGGCAAAGGAGAAAAACACATATGGACAAAATGCCATTATTAAAAAGTGAAAATAGGCCAGGCACAGTGGCTCACACCTGTAATCCCAGCACTTTGGGAGGCCAAGGCTGGTGAATCACAAGGTCAGGAGATCGAGACCATCCTGGCTAATGCGGTGAAAACCTGTCTCTACTAAAAATACAAAAAATTAGCCAGGCGTGGTGGCACGCACCTGTAGTCCCAGCTACTCGGGAGGCTGAGGCAGGAGAATCACTTGAACTTGGGAGGCGGAGGTTGCAGTGAGCTGAGATCGTGCCACTGCACTCCAGCCTGGGTGACAGAGCAAGACTCTGTCTCAAAAAAGAAAAAAAAAGTGAAAATTTGAAAATTATGCCAATATCATCACTTTACAAAAGATTTGGAGGGAAAAAGGTGGGGGAAATCTCTCATCTCGTATCCCAATAACATCGCTATCATCCTTCTGGTATTTTGCTCATGGGATTCTTTTCTGTGCATTTTTTCACAGTGTGGTCATATTCTTGGTTTGCATAAAGTTTATATTCTTTCTTTTTCACTTGACATTTTCATCAGAAGTATTTCCCTCATGTTTTAACATAATCTTTATAATATTTGCTTTAAAAGTTGCATAGTATTCCATCAGGGAGATGTAAAAGAATGTACTTCAACCAAAATTCTATGGTTGGGCTCTGTTATCAAATATTTAAGGTGTTCCTGATATGGATTGATAAATGCAGTGGAGAAAGGGAGTAAAATAGGGTGCCTACGCCCAGGACGTTTTGCCCATTTTTTAAAAGAAGCTATCATTTGAATGTTGCCAGTGGGATTTAATGTATGATAAGGGTGGTATAAATCAATGGGACTGATAGGTAATTTAGAAAACAGTGTGGAGACAACTGAGTGGCCATCTGGGGGGAAAATTGGATACATAGCTTTCACTGGGACAAATTCCAAATGTACCCAATATTTAGATGTCAGAAAAAGAAAAACTGTGAAATGCTTGAAAAATCCATTGGAGAGTTTTTGTATTATTTCATAAATGAAAATTTTGTCCAACTATAAAACTAAGTTCAGAATCCATAAAATAAAAAATGGATAAATATGATTATATAAAAATCTATTTTCTTCATGGCAGTAACCATTATAAGTTAAGTCAAAAGACAAGCTGGGAACAGTATTTCTTTCTTTTTTTTTTTTTTTAAGATGGAGTTTTGCTCTTGTTGCCTAGGCTGGAGTGCAATGGCACGATCTCGACTCACTGCAACTCCCCACCTCCCGGGTTCAAGCGATTCTCCTGCCTCAGTCTCCTGAATAGCTAGGATTACAGGTGCGTGCCACCATGCCCAGCTAATTTTTGTATTTTTAGTAGAGACGGGGTTTCACCATGTTGGCCAGGCTGGTCTCGAATTCCTGACCTCAAGTGATCCACCCGCCTCGGCCTCCCAAATTGCTGGGATTACAGGCATGAGCCACCGCATGGGAACAGTATTTTCAATTCTGAATACAGAAAGGACTAGTTTCCCTAATATATAAAGAATTCTTCCGAATTGATATGGAAACAAGCCAATAATTTAATGGAAAAATGGGCAAATACTAGGTATAGACAATTCACAGAAAAATAAACAAACTAAGCTATGATACAACGTTTACCCTCTTTCGTAGTAAAAGAAATTCACATTAAAATGACTGAAAAGTACCAGTCTTTAGATCTCAGATTGGCAAATTTCAAAAAGGTGGCCAGGTGCGGTGGCTCACACCTGTAATCCCAGCACTTTGGGAGGCCAAGGTGGGTGGATACTTGAGCTCAGGAGTTCAAGACCAGCCTGGGAAACAAGTAAGACCTTCATCTGTACAAAAAAAAAAATTAGTGGGGCATGGTAGCATGCCTGTAGTTCCAGCCACTTGGGAGGCTGAGGTGGGAGGATTGCTTGAGCCCAGGAGTTTGAGGCTGCAGTGAGCTATGATCACACCACTGCACTCTAGCCTGGGCAACAGAGTGAGACCCTGTCTCAAAACAAACAAACAAAAAACATCAAAAAGGCAGTTTACCTTGGTGGTTATGAGCCTGAACTCTGGCCTAGAGAACGTGAGTCTGAATCCCAGCTCCACCTGCTGTGAGTTAGGTGAGTTACTAAATCTCTATGGAGACCAAATTAACTGGTGTTATCTACCCAGATTCAAAGTATACTACAGATACATTTAATTCATTTTGTCATGTGCAGTGATGCCTATTAAGGGTATCTGTTGCATTGCTGATTGGTTAGCAAAAGACTGGAAACAACCTACTAAGGGAATGTTTAAATAAGTTATGATGCATCCAAACAATTTGCAGAAGCTGACTGTGCACAGAAATGGAATAAGAAAGCAACATGCAAAAAAGCAATGTATTATTGGTTTCCATGCAGTAATATTGGCCAGTCGCTAATATTGTCTCTAAGCAGGAAACTGAGACAGGGTTGAGAGGATGCCTTTTCACTGTTACTCCTTTGTATTTTTATTATTCAGTGAAATTTATTGCCTGTTCACGGAAAAGCAAATCATATTTATGTTTTACAAATTCAAAATAGAGACTGCCAATGGTGGTACTGATCTTCGAGAAGATCCCCTTGAGTGGTTCTTTGTGGTTAGGTAGACGCAAGGCAAGGGTTACCCTATGTTCTGGGGAAGGGTGAGGCTATACCACCCATTGTCCTTGGAGCATACCACACAAAAGTTGTTGGGGAGAGGGTGGGAAAATCTGCCCTTATGAGGCTTAATGGTATTCGAGTCTCTCTGGTAGACTGAGCTGATCCTCACTGAGGTCATCTGAAGGACATAGGGGCCTGGAGGGGAGACTCACCAGGGTGCACCTGGGAGGGACTGAGGCTGCAACTCCTGGGACCTGCCATTGTGTGGAAATGAGCAGGGGTGCCATCCTGTGCCCAAGTCACTAACAGCCTTTTCCCAACTGTGACCCTGTGGGAGAGCAACCCAGCAACCATCCCCTAGTTGGGCCCCTTTGGAGATGGGCCAGTTTTCTCTTTGGAGAAGCCTCTTGGGATAAAAGGAAGATGTCCCCTGAGTCATATTTCAGTTATTAAGAAGGTGGGCCCTTATTTTTGTACCTTTTACTGGAGAATAATGAAAAAACAGTGATGCTTAAATAATATCATGCTTAGAAACTTCCTACCTAGTACCTTCTACATGTA
This sequence comes from Hylobates moloch, assembly GCF_009828535.3. Lineage (NCBI taxonomy): Eukaryota > Metazoa > Chordata > Mammalia > Primates > Hylobatidae > Hylobates > Hylobates moloch. The sequence goes on from NW_026652294.1 coordinate 47,432,171, forward strand.
CATTATTTATTTGAGTCAGATTCTGAGAAATGGGATAATGGAACTTAAAAATATAGACATTTTAGGCTGGGTGCGGTGGCTTATGCCTGTAATCCCAGCACTTTGGGAGGCAGAGGTGGGCAGAACACGAGGTCAAGAGATGGAGACCATCCTGGCCAACATGGTGAAAAATTAGCTGGGTGTGGTGGCATGTGCCTGTAGTCCCAGCTACTCGGGAGGCTGAGGCAGGAGAATTGCTTGAACCCAGGAGGTGGAGGTTGCAGTGAGCCAAGATGGCACCATTGCACTCCAGCCTAGTGACAGAGCAAGACTCCATCTCAAAAAAAATAAAAATTAAACAAATTTTTTAAAATAGACATTTTATGTGTGACTTTTTCAAAGAGTTGCATCACATTAATATATTTTCAGAAAAGTAAAAGATGAAGAGTTCTTCCATATGAAAACTTGTACATGAGGCCAGGCACGGTGACTCACATCTGTAATCCCAGCACTTTGGGAGCTGAAGCAGGTGTATCACTTGAGGTCAGGAGTTCAAGACCAGCCTGGCCAACATGGTGAAACTCTGTCTCTACTAAAAATACAAAAATTAGACAGGCGTGGTGGAAGGCCCCTGTAATCCCAGCTACTCTGGAAGCAGAGGTAGGAGAATCGCTTGAACCCAGAAGGCAGAGGTTGCAGTGAGCCAAGACGGCCTCACTGCACTCCAGCCTGGATGACACAGTGAGATCATGTCTCAAAAATTTTTTTATCTACATAGCAGAATAGGAACAAAAATTATCTAAAATATCTTATTTTAAATTTAATTTTTTTTTTTGACAGAGTCTTGCTCTTGTCGACCAGGCTGGAGTGCAATGATGCGACCTCAGCACACTGCAACCTCTGCCTTCCAGGGTTCAAGCAATTCTCCTGCCCCAGCTTCCCTAGTAGCTGGGATTACAGGTACCTGCCACCATGTCTGGCTAATTTTCATATTTTTAGTAGAGACAGGGTTTCATCATGTTGGCCAGGCTGGTCTCGAACTCCGGACTTCAAGTGATCTGCCTGCCTCAGCCTCTCAAAGTGCTGGGATTACAGGTGTGAACCACCATGCCTGGCCCTGGGCATCTTTTTAAACTGCAGGCACTGATTCAGTAGGTCTGAGCTGGGGGCTGAGACCTAGTCCTTGTCTAATGGGCTTCCTCTGAAGCCAGACTGCAATTCTGCACCACACTTTGAGGAGCAGTTTCAAGACCAATGTATCTTCTGCCATTTCAAACTACTCAAAAATCCTTTCTCCTATCTCAAGATCTGTCTCAGTATAATTCCAATTGCAGCCCCACCACACTGGTCCTGGCTACTTCCTATAGAACCACATGGAACAAATTTAATTGACCTGAACTTGATAGCTTATCAGGTATGTTAAGGCAGCTAGCTAGCTGTTAGTGTCCCCTGAGTTTTCTTTTCTTTTTCTTTTTTCTTTTCTTTTTTTTTGAGACAGCATCTCACTCTGTCACCCAGGCGGGAGTGCAGTGGCGCAATCTTGGCTCCCAGGTTCAAGCGATTCTCGTGCCTCAGCCTCCCCAGTAGCTGGGATTACAGGCGCGCACCTCCACGATCCTGGCTAATTTTTGTATTTTTTAGTAGAGATGGGGTTTTGCCATGTTGGCCAGGGTGGTCTCAAACTCCCAGCCTCAAGCAATCCGCCCACCAAAGCCTCCCAAAGTGCTGGGATTACAGGCGTGAGCCACCGCACCCCGCCCCCTGAGTTTTCTTTCTCAGCTTCTCCAAACATTCCTTGTGGTACATGACTCGAAGTCCCTAAGCACTTTGATTCCTCTCCTCCTTGTCCCATTTACAGTAAAGCACCCAGAGCTGAAAGTATTGCTCATGGCGTGGGCTGCTGGGCTGCTGGCAGCATGTCCTTGATCCTCAGTGCAATTCTTTGGCCAAGAGCCCATGTCCCTAGAATGACTCACACCGAGCCCATTGTCAACTAAAAGCCTGAAGTCATTTCCACAGAGGCTGTTCTTGACTCATACCTCCCTCAACTTCTACTTCAGCGATTGATTATTTGGATCCGAGTAACCCTAGGAACCCCTGTTAAGCTCCAGTTTTCTCACTTGAATTTGGCCTGGGGTTGTTCCTGAAGACATCAGAGAGAGATGCTCTGACCACAGGAAGGGGGCAGTGTTGAGTTAGGGAGCCCCTCTACCATTAGGACCAGTATGGTGTCATTGCTATGTGCAAATCACATCTTTATCTGTTTCATTTAAGGATCCTGCTATTGACAATTACACATCTTTTTCGTTTGGTTGGTTGGTTTTTGTTTTGTTTTTTGAGATGGAGTCTTGCCCTGTCACCCAGGCTGGAGGGCAGTGGTGTGATCTCGGCTCACTGCAACCTCCACCTCCCGGGTTCAAGCGATTCTCCTGTCTCAGCCTCCCGAGTAGCTGGGATTACAGGCACCTGCCACCACACTCAGCTAATTTTTGTGTTTTTAGTAGAGACGGGATTTCACCATCTTGGCCAGGCTGGTCTTGGACTCCTGACCTCGTGATCCACCCATCTCAGCCTCCCAAAGTGCTGGGATTACAGACGTGAGCCACCACACTCAGCCGACAATTAGACATCTTTAAAAGAAAGACTCTATAGCAGTTGATGATAACGCAGAAGTTTTTAGTCTTAGTTTATTGAAGTGACCCTTCTAACTCTGTAATCACTTATCTTCTTCTTCCCATTCATCTAATATGGGGTGATATAATATGTGATATTACCAATATAATTCTAATATATGCTTTTTGTGGAAAATTCAGAAAACATCGAAGCTAAACGTGAAAATTTGCTGGGCAAGGTGGCTCACCCCTGTAATTCCAGCACTTTGGGAGGCCAAAGCAGGCAGATCACTTGAGGCCAGGAGTTCGAGACCAGCCTGGCCAACATGGCAAAACCCTGTCTCTACTAAAAGTACAAAACTTAGCCTGGCATGGTGGTGCACACCTGTAGTCCCAGCTAGAGGAGACTGAGGCAGGAGAATCACTTGAACCCAGGAGGCAGAGGTTGCAGTGAGCCGAGATTGTGCCATTGCACTCCAGCCTGGTCGACAGAGCAAGACACTGTCTCAAAAAACAAACAAACAAACAAACAAAAAAAAAAACAAAGAAAGTTGAAAAGGAAAATCTCAGATAATGTCATCATCTAGTGGCAACCACTGTTGACATTTGGTATATTTATTTTATTTCTTTTCTATTTGCATATTTTATCTTGCTAAAATTCAGTATCTTACCTGTTTTAACAATAGATGTTCATTATAGAAAAAAGTGGAAAATACAAATATGCCAAAGAAGAAATAGAAATCTCCATGGTCCCATTATGTAGAAACAACCTCTAGTTACATTTTGATGTGTTTCCTTTAAGATGTTTAAATCGGCTGGGTGCAGTGGCTCATGCCTGTAATCCCAGCACTTTGGGAGGCCGAGGCAGGTGGATCACCTGAGGTCAGGAGACCAGCCTGACAAATATGGTGAAACCCCGTCTCTACTAAAAATACAAAAATTAGCTGGGCATGGTGGTGGGTGCTTATAATCCCAGCTACTTGGGAGAAGCTGAGGTAGGAGAATTGCTTGAACCTGGGAGACAGAGGTTGCAGGGAGCCGAGATCACACCACTATACTCTAGCCTGGGCGACAGAGTGAGACTCCGTCTCCAAAAAAAAAGTTTAAATCTGCATATATAGTATATTTTTCTGTTAAGACATGAATTTATACAGTAATACTATATCATAAAGGTTTTTTTCCACTTAACAGCATGTTGGAAGCATGTTTTAGAGAACATTTAGTGAACTGACTCTGTATGTTTTTACATTGTGAAGATTTACTCTGTAAGACTATTATTTCGCCTCTATTTAGAGAAAGTTGCTTGTTTTGGCAATCTCTCTTTTGTAATGAGCATTCACATGAGCCAAGTTCCACTTTCAGAAATGCTATGGGCCAAGCTTCATGCTGTTCATGAATTAATACATAAAGACTATAAATTTCAGCCGGGGGCAATGGCTCATGCCGATAATAGCTACTCAGGAGGTTGAGGAAGGAGGATCGTTTGAGGCTAGGAATTAGAGACCAGCCCGGGTAACACAGCTAGATTCCCTCCATCTTCTCCTCTAAAAATAAATAAATAAATAAATTAGTGTGGTGGCATGTGCCTGTAATCCTAGCTACTAGGAAGCCTGAGGCGAGAAGGATGGCTTGAGCCCAGGAGATCGAGGCTGCAGTGACCTATGATATGCAGTTGCACCCCAGCCTTGGCAATAGAGCAAGGCCCCACTCTCTGTTTTTGAAAAAAGGCTGTAAATTTCTGAATGAGCTCATAAGATGAAATACAACTTACTTGTGCCCACTGCCTTTTCTTAGAAATTAACTCCAAAGGCCAGGCGCAGTGGCTCATGCCTGTAATCCCAGCATTTTGGGAGGCCAAGGCGGGTGGATCACCTGAGGTCAGGAGTTCGAGACCAGCCTGGCCAACATGGTAAAACCCCATCTCTACTAAAAATACAAAAATTAGCCTGGCATGGTGGTGCATGCCTGTAATTGCAGCTACTCAGGAGGCTGAGGCAGGAGAATTGCTTGAACCCGGAGGCAGAGGTTTCAGTGAGCCGAGATGGCAACCCTTCACTCCAGCCTGCGCGACCAAGCTTAACTCTGAATCAAAAAAAAAAAAGAAAGAAAGAAAAAAGAAAAGAAATTAACTCCAAAATGTAAATGCCTACATACAGTATTTAAACTGTGTTTTATTTTGTTTTGATTTTCTGAGATAGGGTCTTACTCCTGGTGGCACGATCCCAGCTCACTGCAGGCTCTACTTCCTGAGCTCTGGTGATCTCCCACCTCCACCTCCTGGAGTAGCTGGGACCACAGGTGTGCACCACCACACTTGGCTAATTTTTTGTATTTTTTGTAGAGATGGGATTTCGCCATGTTGCCTCAGCCTCCCAAAGTGCTGGGATTACAGGCATGAGCCACCACGCCCAGCCTTTAAACTGTTAGTGATAGCAGTGAATTAGTTCAAATGAATTCAGAAAAAAGACATATAGATTAGACCACAGTGTTTCTGTTGTTGTTTTGAGACGGAGTCTCACTCTGTCGCCCAGGCTGGAGTGCAGTGACCATGATCTCAGCTTACTGTAACCTCCGCCTCCTGGGTTCAAGCAAGTCTCTTCCTCAGCCTCCTGAGTAGCTGGATTACAGGCGCCCACCACCACGCCTGGCTAATTTTTGTATTTTTAGTAAAGACAGTGTTTCACCATCTTGGCCAGGCTGGTCTCGAGCTCCTGACCTCGTGATCTGCCCACCTCGGCCTCCCAAAGTGCTGAGATCACAGGAGTGCGCCACTGCGCCAGGCCAGCGCCACATTTTCTACTATCCTGGTAAAGTAAATATTTGTACCAAACCCCACCAAACTCGAAATGAATGGAACGTTCTTAATTTTCAAGGTGCTAATCTTTAAAGGTCTTCTCCAGAATGACTTGTGATGTCTTTATAGGGGCCAGGGAGTTTACCCTCAATATCAGAATTTCTTTACTTACAAGATTATAATCTTGTAAGTAATTATGGAATCTTGTAAGTAATTAAAAGATTAGAATCTTGTAAGTAATTATGGAATCTTGTAAGTAATTAAAAGATTAGAATCTTGTAAGTAATTATGGAATCTTGTAATTGTAAGATTATAATCTTATGAGATTATAATCTTGTAAGTAAAGAAATTCTGATATTGAGGGTAAACTCCCTGGCCCCTATAAAGACATCACAAGTCATTCTGGAGAAGACCTTTAAAGATTAGCACCTTGAAAATTAAGAACGTTCCATTCATTTCGAGTTTGGTGGGGTTTGGTACAAATATTTACTTTACCAGGATAGTAGAAAATGTGGCGCTGGCCAGAAGTGGTGGCTCACGCTTGTGATCTCAGCACTTTGGGAGGCTGAGGTGGGCAGATCACCTGGGGTCAAGAGTTTGAGACCAGCCTGGGCAACATGACGAAACCCTGTCTCTACTAAAAATACAAAAATTAGCCGGGTGTGGTGGCGTGGGCATGTAATCCCAGCTACTCAGGAGGCTGAGGCATGAGAATCGCTTGAACCCAGGAGGTGGAGGTTGCAGTGAGCAGAGAGATTGTGCTACTGCACTCCAGCCTGGGTGATAGAGTAAGACTCTGTCTCAAAACAAAACAAAACGTATTTATATGTGTATGTTTGTATATATATGCTTTGGTCTCTTGATTGCCATATGGAATGTGTTTTTTGGTTTTGGGGCAGGCACAAATAGACTGGGTGGAATCTTGTCTTAGGGTTGAAATATTTGGCTTTCGGATGCTCTCCTTGTGTGGCCCTATCCCAGTCTCAACGCATTGACCACGGTGCTGCTTTCCACCTCTCTGTACTGAATCCATGTCCTATTTCTTAGCCTCATCTTCTAGCTCTGGTTAAGAGTACTTGTCCCTGAGGAGCCTAGGTGATGTTGGCTGTGAAACAGACCAATCTATTGAACACCTCCCTGAACTGAGAACATGGGAATGGGGCATTTAACATTGTTGCATCTGTCTTTCTGTAGAATGAGAGAATAAAATTCTTTTTTAGTTCAGTCCTTATTTGAAAAGTAATTTTTCCTAGCTCCAAACAAGGCCTCAGGAGGCCTTAGGCATTTCTTTTTTTTTTTTTACTTTTGAAGTAGAATCTGGCTCTGTCGCCCAGGCTGGAGTGCAGTAGTGTGATCTCAGCTCACTGCAACCTCCGCCTCCCGGGTTCAAGCGATTCTCCTGCCTCAGCCTTCTGAGTAGCTGGGATTACAGGCCCGCATCACCATGCCTGGCTAATTTTTGTATTTTTAGTAGAGATGGGGTTTCACCATGTTGGTCAGGCTGGTCTTAAACACCTGACCTCACATGATCTGCCCTCCTCGGCCTCCCAATGTGTTGGGATTATAGGTGTGAATCACCATGTCTGGCTGCCTTAGGTATTTCTCTCCCACTCTTGGCACCCTGCCCAGCCTCCATATGCACAAGCACAGCCTAACCTGCTGAAGGGTGACAGACCATGTGGAACCAGCCCAGGTGTCCACCAGGGGCTACCTTAGACCAGCCAGTCCCTAGCCGACCAAAGATGCATGAGTGAGTCCAGCTGAGACCAGAAGCCCAGCCCAAATTGCTGAGCCTTATAATTGTGAGCTAAAGAAATTATTGTGCTTTTACTCGCTCCATTATGGGGTTGTTTGTTCTACAACAAACCTAAACGATACACCCTGCTAGGGAGGCTTGGTGACATCACAGGATTTTTGTTTGTTTGTTTTTATTTTTTATTTTTGAGACAGGGTTTCACTCTGTCACTAAGGTTGGAGTGCGGTGGTGATTATAGCTCACTGCAGACTTGACCTCCTTGGCTCAAGCAATCCTCCTGCCTCAGCCTCCTGAGTAGCTGGGACTACAGGTACAGATCACTATACCTGGCTAAGTTTTAATAGAGACGAGGTCTCACTATGTTGCTCAGGCTGGTCTCTATCTTCTGAGCTCAACCCATCCTTGCGCCTTGGCCTGCAAAATGCTGGGATTACAGGTGTCAGCCACTGTGCCCAGCCTATTTGTTTTTAGAGATGGGGTTTGGCCCTGCTGCCCAGGCTGGAGTGCAGTGGTGTGATCATAGCTCACTGCAGCCTCAAACTCCTGGGCTCATGTGATCCTCCCTCTTCAGCCTCCTGAGTAGCTAGGACTACAGGTGCAAGCCACCGTGCCCAGCGACATCACAGGTTTTATAAGTGGCTCAAGTTTACCTGATTTTGAGGCAAGCTTTGGAGCTATTCTGTTCTTTCCTGACTTCAGCTTTCCCACCATAGCACTTTAGTGCAGGGGCTGAGGGAGTGGGCACTGTAGTCACAGACCTGGGCCTGAATCTAGTCTCTTCCATTTAGTAGCTTTGTGACCTTGACCTAGTCACTTTCCCCTCTCTGACTTATTTTCTCACCTCTAAAACATGGAAACTACTATCACCTGGTCATGGTACTTGTGTTATGGTCATATCACTTGGTTGCTTATTCAATATCCATTTCTGGCCCCCATGTTTTCTTCCTACCAGAGCCCTGGTTTTATTCAGATATTCATACAGCCTCTACAGACACACCCTTCCATCCCCCATATCCTCTACATAGCCAAGATCAGGAGAGGATTCCTGATTACTCAACTAATCTTGGAAATTCCATTCCCCTTTCTAATAATTGAGAGTGAGCCCATGATCAAGTTCTGACCATTAAGACATGAAAGGAGGACGGGTGTGGTGCCTCATGCCTGTAATCCCAGCACTTTGGGAAACCGAGGTGGGAGGATCGCTTGAGCCCAAAAGTTCAAGACCAGCCTAGTCAACATAGTGAAACCCTATCTCTAAAAACAATTTTTAAAAATTGGCTGAGCATGGTGGCACATGCCTGTAGTTCCAGCTGCTTGGGAGGCTGAGGCAAGAGGATCTCTTGAGCCCAGGAGATCAAGGCTGCAGTGAGCTATGATTACACCACTGCACTCCAGCCTGGGTGACAGAGCGAGACTCTGTCTCAAAAAAAAAAAAAACAAAAACAAACAAAACAAAAACAAAAACAACTACATGGTATGTGAGATGTTCTATGAGATGAAAGCATTCTAAATGATACATCCCTTGGCATAGCCTCTGGCACATAGTAAGCCCTCAAGAAATATGAGCGCTTCTTATAATTATATTGGCTTCTTTCTTTCAACTATTAAATGGTTTCAGATTTTATAGATTTTGGAAAAATACTTTACTGTGAATCTTACTGACCCTTCCAGGTTTGGTAGTTTTCTCTTTGCTTATGGCTCTAGTTCTAGAGCAGGGGTGGGCACCATGCCAGTGAGCCAAATCTAGCCCACTGCCTGCTTTTATAAACAAAGTTTTATTAGAACACAGCCACACCCATTCATCTATGGCTGCATCTACATTACAGTACCAGAGTTGAGTAGTTGCCACAGAGACTCTATGGCACACAAAGCCTAAAATATTTATTATCTGGCCCTTTACAGAAAACGTTTGCTTTTTGGTTGTCCCTGTTCTGGAGCAAATTCTTCACCTCTTCAATGCAGATTCACATGGGAGGCCAGGCACAGTGGCTCATGGCTGTAATCCCAGCACTTTGGGAGGCCCAAGGTGGGCGGATCACTTGAGGTCAGGAGTTTGAGACCAGCCTGGTTAACATGGTGAAACCCAGTCTTTACTAAAAATACAAAAATTAACAGGGTGTGGTGGTACGTGCCTGTAATCCCAGCTACTTGGGAGGCTGAGGCAGGAGAATCACTTGAACCCAGGAGGTGGAGTTTGCAGTGAGCTGAGATTGCACAATTGCACTCCAGCCTGGGTGACAAAGCAAGACTCTGTCTCAAAAAAAAAAAAAAGATTCACATGGGGACCTAGTTAACAATGCAGAGTTGCAGCTTCCACCCAGAGATTCTGCTTCACCGGATATACTAATTAGTTCTCTCTCTGTCTCTGTCTCTCTCTCTTTTTAGACAGGGTCTTGCTCTGTCACCCAGGCTGGAGTGCAATGGTATGATCAGGCTCACTGCAGCTTCAACTTCCCATGCTCAAGGGATCCTCTTGCCTCAGCCTCCCAAGTAGCTGGGACTACAAACATGTGCTACCATGCCCCCCTAATTTTTTCTATTTCTTGTAGAGGTGGGGTCTCGCTATGTTACCCAGGCTGGTCTTGAACTCCTGGGCTCAAGTGATCCTCCTGTCTCAGCCTCCCAAAGTACTTCGATTACAGGCATGAGCTGCTGTGCCCAGCCTAGTTGGAACTCTTATGGGCTAGTAACTGAAAACCTGACCCAAACTAGGTGGAGGCTTTATGAATGGCTTCCTACAGGGCCTCCCATTGGAAAATCAAGATCAGAGTTCACTCTCTCCATCTCTTGGCCCCTCTTGGTCTGTGTTGACGCCACTCTCAGTGTCCGCCACAGAGTACAATGACCCAGTAGTGTCCGTCCTTCTTGGTCCATGTCCAATGCGAAAGGGGTATAATTTTTGTCTCAACATATTCTTTTTGTTTTTAATTGCCTACAGTACCTGTTTCAACATTTTCAGTAAGGCTGGAGAATCACTGTGATTGACAACCTCAGCACTGAAAATGCATCCTAGAAAGCAATGGAAAATTCTCTTCTTACCTTTCGCATTTTATGTATTGTCTCTTTGTTGGTTATCTGTCTTCCTCCACTAAATTACAAGCTCTAAGAACAGCGCTCAGCAACTAGTACTTTTTTTTTTTTTTTTTTTAGATGGAGTCTTGCTCCGTCGACCAGCCAGGCTAGAGTGCAATGGTGCAATCTTGGCTCACTGCAACCTCCGCCTCCTGGTTTCAAGTGATTCTCATGCCTCAGCCTCCCCCCTGGGACTACGGGCGTCTCCCACCACATCTGGCTAATTTTTTTGTATTTTTAGTAGAGATGGGGTTTTGCCATGTTGGCCAGGCTGGTCTCAAACTCCTGACCTCAGGTGATCCACCCACCTTGGTCTCCCAAAGTGCTGGGATTACGGGCATGAGCCACTGCGCCCAGTACCTAGTATATTCTTTTTTTTTTTTATTTGCATCCCTGTCTAGTCACCTGTCTGTATGTAGATCACTGATGATTACACAAATGAGGATAAGCAGTATTTATTGAGCTCTTTCTCCCTCTCATGTTTCTCATCTCTGTGGTGGAAAAAGGAAAAAAAGAGGCTCCGATGGGAAGTTGTCATCATGTCTGAGGAAGCTGAAGGCAGGGTGACTGGAAGAAGGGCATCCTATGTGACACTCCCATACCCGGGCACCCTAGGAATGCATCTGTTTTTTGGGGGGAGGGGGTGGACAGAGTCTCGCTCTGTTGCCAGGCTGGAGCACAGTGGTGCAATCTCAGCTCATTGCAACCTCTGCCTCCCGGGTTCAAGCAATTCTCCTGCCTCAGCCTCACAAGTAGGTGGGATTACAGGTGCCCGCCACCACGCCCAGCTGGTTTTTGTATTTTTAGTAGACACGGGGTTTCACCATGTTGGCCAGCCTGGTCTCGATCTCTTGACCTCGTGATCTGCCCGCCTCGGCCTCCCAAAGTGCTGGGATTACAGGCATGAGCCACCGTGCCCAGTAGCATCTCAGTTTTATAATGCTGGGGCTGCCTGTCTACCCTGTCCGTCAACCCACCCCGCCTCCACCCCCAGCAAGAAGAGCACGGTCTGGGGTGGTCCAGTCTCGTCCCATCTGGTCCACCCAGGCCATTTGGTGGAACTCTCGCTGGAGGATTTGAAAGCAGCCTCAACGCGGTTCCCCTGGGGTCACCTCTCAAAGGCCAGCCTGGGGAGGGTGGCGGGACGTAAGAGGGGACTTCCATCCAAGAGCTCCCTTGAAGGTGGCAGGCAGCCAGTGGGGGACACTGAGCCAGAGACATCTGCCAGGATATGGATCTGGGAACCTGTCAGTCCCCATGCGTCTCCCATGGCAGGGCTTGGAAATCCCAGCGCTCCTAGTATATTCTAGGATATTCTTAATAAACATCATTTTGAATGAATAAATGTACAGGTATATTTATTTTAAAATTGGGGTTGGGATCATTTCTCACATATATTTTAGTTTTGTAAAAAATTATATATATATATATTATTAACATTCCCTTATGTCACTGAATGAAGTATGAAAACCTGCACAGAAAGAGTACATGCCAAATTTGTGGTAGTTCTTTTCTCTAGGGAGCCTAGGAAGAGACAGAGGGAGGGGAATTCTCTTCTTATTTTTTTCATATAGAAATATGTGAAAGGCCGGGTGCAGTGGCTCATGCCTGTAATCCTAGCACTTTGGGAGGTTGAGGTGGGAGGATCACTTGCAGCCAGGAGTTTGAGACCAGCCTGGGCAACATAGTGAGAAAGAAAATTTTAAAAAGTAAAATAGATAAATAAAATTAGCCGGGCCTAGTGGCACATGCTGGGAGCCCTAGCTACTTGGGAGGCTGAGGCAGGAGGATTCCATGAGCCCAGGAGTTCAAGGTTACAGTGACCTGTGACCATGCCAGTGTTGTCCAGCCTGGATGATGGAGCGAGATCTTGTTTCTACTAAAAAACAAACAAATAGGCCGGGCGCGGTGGCTCACGCTTGTAATCCCAGCACTTTGGGAGGCTGAGGCGGGCGGATCACGAAGTCAGGAGATCGACACCACGGTGAAACCCCGTCTCTACTAAAAATACAAAAAAAAAAAATTAGCCGGGCGTGGTGGCGGGCACCTGTAGTCCCAGCTACTCGGAGAGGCTGAGGCAGGAGAATGCAGTGAGCCGAGATTGCGCCACTGCACTCCAGCCTGGGCGACAGAGTGAGACTCCGTCTAAAAAAAAAAAAAAAAAAAACAACAAACTATATATATATATGTTTGTGTGTATATTTTATATGTATATATGTATATGTATATTATATATTATGTTATATATATAATATATACACACATATATGAAGAAAAAATGTCTTTGGGAACATTATTTTCAATGATTACATAATAGTTTTTCAGGCCGGCGCAGTGGTTCACACCTGTAATCCTAGCACTTTGGGAGGCCGAGGTGGGTGGATCACCTGAAGTCAGGATTTCGAGACCACCCTGGCCAACGTGGCGAAAACCCATCTCTACTAAATACACAAAAATTCGCTGGATGTTTTGGCATGCACCTATAATCCCAGCTACTCAGGAGGCTGAGGCAGGAGAATCGCTTGAACCCCGGGTGGGGGGCGGAGGTTGCAGTGAGCCAAAATCACGCCACTGCACTCCAGCCTGGGCAACAAGAGCGAAACTCCCTCTCAAAAAAAAAAAAATAGTTTTTTATACAAGTATACCATATATTTTAAAACCAATCTCCTTTTGTGCATTTAAATTGCTTTCACTTTGTTGTGCTTGTAAACAGTATTGGATGAATATCCTTGTATATGTCCGTATTAGTCTGTTCTCACACTGTTATAAAGATAGTATCCGACAGTGGGTAATTTATAAACGGATGTTTAACTGACTCACAGGTCTGCATGGCTGTGGAGGCCTCAGGAAAGTTACAGTTATGGCAGAAGGGGAAGCAGGCACCTTCTTCACAAGATGGCAGGAGAGTGTAAGTGCAGGAAAAACTGCCATTTATAAAACCATCAGATCTCATGAGAATTCACTCACCATCATGAGAACAGCATGGGGAAAATAGCTCCCAGGATCCAATCACCTCTCTCCCTCCATACGTGGGGATTACAATTCGAGACGAGATTTGGTTGAGGACACAGAGCCAAACCATATCAGTGTCTTTGTGCAGACCTCTGATGATTTCCTTAGAATAGATTCCTAGGAGTGTAACCTTACCATGTGCTTTGATATTTATTTATAAATTCCTTTCCAGTAAGGTTGAAACCAACTCAGTGGATAGGATTTTAAACACACAATGACAAGTTTTAATAAAGGAATGGCCACTGGGAGGTCTAATACCAAAAACAATTACTTAGAAATCTAGAAATTCTAGTCCGAGTGTGTTTATGCACCTCCGTAGGTAAAGGGGCCTTCTTGCTTCATAAATGTCTCCACAGTTACAGTATCAGCTTTCCCAGATAATGGATGCAATTAAATATTCTCCTCTGTCACTTGGAAAATATGAAATGACATTGCTTTGTAATGATCTTGACATTCATTGATTCAGCTGTTAGTGAATAGCAGGGGGAGTTTTCTTCTTACTCAACTCCTGAAGTTTCCTTACATGTGCAAGGATATTAATTAATGGAATACTTCTGACCTCTCACCGCCCCTTAGTTCACTCAGGCCTTGGAAAGATAGAACAACTTTCCCCACTGTGGATTTTAGAGTTTCTCTTGGTACCCAGTTGCTTACAGAGCACTTTGTCTTTTCTTTACTTCCTCCACGCCATTGGTCTTATTGGGATGAGCCTCCATGATAGAGGCCCTGGGGAAGTCTAGCCTTACCTCAGGTGAGGCCTCAAGTTTTTATCTGGAATTTGGTGGGGGGTGCTACCTTAAAGACCCTACTAATGAAGAGGGTGTATTCCAATAATTGACTTTATTGTCAGAGTCTGTGATGATCACAATTATACACACTCTAAGAGGCATCTGAGTGTCTTTTCTTTTCTTTCTTTTTTTTTTTTGAGACAGAGTCTCACTCTGTCGTCCAGGCTGGAGTGCAGTGGCACAATCTCTGCTCACTGCAAGCTTCACCTCCCAGGTTCAAGTGATTCTCGTGCCTCAGCCTTCAGAGTAGTTGGGATTACAGGCACCCACCAACATGCCCAGCTAATTTTTGTATTTTTAGTAGAGACGGGGTTTCATCATTTCAGCCAGGCTGGTCTCAAACTCCTGACCACCCGTCTCAGCTTCCCAAAGTGCGGGATTACAGGCGTGAGCCACCATGCCCTGGCCTGACTGTTTTTTTGTTTTTGTTTTTTTTGAGACAGAGTCTCGCTCTGTCGCCCAGGCTGGAGTGCAGTGGCGCCATCTTGGCTCACTGCAAGCTCCACCTCCCGGGTTCAGGCCATTCTCCTGACTCAGCTCCCGAGTAGCTGGAACTACAGGCACCCGTCACCACACCCAGCTAATTTTTTTTTTTGGTATTTTTAGTAGAGACGGGGTTTCACTGTTTTAGCCAGGATGGTCTCAATCTCCTGACCTCGTGATCTGCCCATCTCAGTCTTCCAAAGTGCTGGGATTACAGGTGTGAGCCACCGTGCCCGGCTTTTTTTTTTTTTTTTTTTTTTTT
>NW_026652294.1:47447028-47688542 GCF_009828535.3 Hylobates moloch
TTCCTCTTGAGATGGAGTGTCACTCTGTCGCCCAGGCCAGAGTGCAGTGGCATGATCTTGGCTCACTGCAACCTCCACCTTTCAGGTTCAAGCAATTATCCTGCCTCAGCCTCCCCAGTAGCTGGGATTACAGGCATACATCACCATGCTTGGCTAATTTTTGAATTTTTAGTAGAGATAGGTTTTCCCCATTTTGGCCAGGGTGGTCTTGAACTCCTGACCCCAGGTGATCCACCTGCCTCGGCCTTCCAAAATGCTGGGATTACAGGTGAGAGCCACCACACCCAGCCCTGTCTTTTTTTTTTTTTTTGAGACGGAGTCTTGCTTTGTCGCCCAGGCTGGAGTGCAGTGGCGCTAGCTCTGCTCACCGCAAGCCCTGCCTCCTGGGTTCATGCCATTCTCATGCCTCAGCCTCCCGAGTAGCTGGGACTACAGGTGCCCGCCACCACGCCCGGCTCCAGCCCTGACTGTCTTTTAAGATGTTAAAAAATAATAGCCTAATTTTCTTCATCTAGAGGGAGGTGAACATGGTAGATGATCTCTGGTGGTTCTCCCTTTTAAAATTCTATCATTAATTAAAATGAACGAGGCCAGGCACGGTGGCTCATGCCTGTAATCACAGCACTTTGGGAGGCTGAGGTGTGCAGACCACCTGAGGTCAAGAGTTTGAGACCAGCCTGGCCAATATAGTGAAACCCTGACTCAACTGAAAAAAAAAAAAAACCCACAAAAATCAGCCAGGTATGGTGGCAGGTACCTGTAATCCCAGCTACTTGGGAGGCTGAGGCAGGAGAATCCCTTGAGCCCAGGAGGCAGAGGTTGCAGTGAGCCAAGATCGCACCACTCCACTCCATCCTGAGCAACACAGTGACACTCTGTCTCAAAAAAAAAAAATTAAAATTAACGAAAATGACAAAACTCTAAGTAATACATTATCATACACATTCACACTACAATATAATTTATGAATCAATCAAGTAGTCAATTACATGATGTAAAATACTCATATTATATGCTTTCCTGTTTGGATAGGCCAGACAGATGGGAAAGCAGGTGCCTACTTACTGTCTGAAGGTGAGAGGAGAAACTGACCTCGATGAGACAAAAGGAACCTGAAAGATGAGTCTTGAGTTCTTTGGTACAGGCGGGACAGAGGAGGAGGAAATAAGGCTAGAGGTGGGCAGGGGCCCGGCAATGCTGGAAATGCCACACAAAGCTCTTTGGACTGGGTCCCGAGGGCAATGAGCAGCCATTGAGGAATTTTAAGCAAAGTGGTTTGACATTGACCCACAGGCTTACGAGTCATGTTGATCTCATTCTGGCCCATATTCTCTGCATTACCCATAAAGACTGCATCATACAAATATTTCCACTTCTCCGCCCATCTCGCCCTTAGAGAATTGTGTTGTAGCTACTACAGTTTGTATTTTGAGGATGATTGGATATGACTTTTTTTTTGAGCCTGTTCATGTTGCTCAGTCATCCAAAGTAGTTGCAGTCGAATGATGTCCCAGCTCCCTTCCCCCAGGGCTGGAGCTGCTACCTCATGCTGAAAAGATGTGTTGCTTCATGCTATCGTCTTACAGCAAAATATGCATGGATAACTTTTCAAACATTTAATTGTAATACTTCCGTGCTTAAATCACCAAATTGGCTTCGGAAAATATGCAATCTCTTCAAATTACATTCTCTTTTATCTCAGAATTCACAATATAACAGGCTGGTGTGTATACTTAAAATGAGTGCATAAAATGGTCTAGATTTACATGATTTTCTATTTTTAAAAAAGTGCAGCATTATAAATGCAACAAAAAATGAAAACCTGTTGCAGAATGTGTTTTGTTATCTGTATCGTATGTGATAAAGTATGGAAGAGACTTAGAAGTATTCATTTCCCAGGGCTCCTGAGACAAAGTACCACAAATTCGGTGGTTTAAAACACAAAACAACATGGTTCTGAAGGATAGAAGTCCAAAATCAAGGTGTCAGCAGGGCCATGCTCCCTCTGAGACTTTGGGTAGAATCTTAGGTTGCCTCTTCCTGGCTTCTGGTGGTGGCTGGCAATCCTTAATATGCGGTTTGTAGCTGCTTCACTCCAATCTCTGCCTCTGTCATCATATGGCATTCCTCCTGTGTGTCTCTGTCTTCACATGGAATGTTTCTCTTCTTAAAAGGACACAGGGCCAGGCACGGTGGCTCACGCCTGTAATCCCAACACTTTGGGAGGCCAAGGCAGGCAGATCACTTGAGGCCAGGAGTTTGAGACCAGCCTGGCCAACATGGTGAAACCCTGTCTCTACCAAAAATACAAAAATTAGCTGGGCGTGGTCGTGGGCGCCTGTAATCCCAGCCACTTGGGAGGCTGTGGCAGGAGAATTGCTTGAACCCAGTAGGCAGAGGTTGCAATGAGCCAAGATCGCACTACTGCACTCCAGACTGGACAACAGGGTGAGACACTGTCAAAAAAACAACAAAAAAGAATACAGTCATATTGAATTAGGACTCACTCTAAAAGCCTCGTCTTAACTTGATTACATCTCCAAAGGGCCCATTTCCAAATAATGTCACATTCACAGGTACTAGGGATTAGGACTTCCACATATCTTTTTGGAGGTCACAATTTAACCCATAACAGAGGTCATCTAGCCCACCTCTCTACTGCACACATGAATCTGCTGTACAATCTCTGTCTAGTTATAAGACTTAGGCACAGGACATGATGGTATTTTGTAAGGCAAAACCGGTGGTAGGGGCTGAAAGAAAATCTTAACACTAAATTGTTTCATTTTCACCACGGTGAGATAGTTGCTGTTGAACTGACCTCACCATAGGAATTAATTAGAGAGCTGGGTGGGTAAGGTAAAGCCTGAGGGGTGAGGTAGTCAAAGTCCGACGTTGGGCAGAGTGCAGAGCCAGCCAGTGGCAAATCCAGCTTATGTAAAACATTCTGGAGGTATATACGTGAATGGTCATTACCTCTAGGTCGCCACAGTCCAAAAGACATATAATGAGAGTCACATTTGTAATTTCAAATTTTCTAAATGAAATGAGCTTTAATTACTATGTACATACATATATATATATATATATATATGTATTTTTTTTTTTTTTTGAGATAGCGTCTCACTCTGCACTCTGTCACCCAGGCTGGAGTGCAGTGGCAAGATCTCGACTCACTGCAACCTCCTCCTCTCAGGTTCAAGTGATTCTCATGCCTCAGCCTCCCGTGTGGCTGGGACTACAGGCATCCACCACCACACCTGGCTAATTTTTTGTATTTTTAGTAGAGACAGGATTTCACCATGTTGTCCAGGCTAGTCTCGAACTCCTGACCTCAGGTGATCCACCCTAGGCCTCCCAAAGTGCTGGGATTACAGGTGTGAGCCACTGCACCTGGCCAATATTATATTTTATTTAACCCAATATAGGTATATTCAAAATATTATTTTAACATGTCATCAATATAAAAAATATTAATAAGATATTTTACTTTTTTCTCCATACTGAGTCTTCGAAATCCACTGTGTATTTTACACTTGCAGCCCGTTTCAAGTGCACACTAGCCATATGTATTAGGCTGCTCTAGATTGTAGAAGCGTGGCACCTGGGTGGTGGGATCCAAGCCATGGGCTGGGTTGCAGGTGAGAGTCCAGTTCTGGGGAAGAACATGGGCAGGAGCAAGACAGACAATCAAGGATCTTTGAGGATGAGCTTAGGACAGATCTGAAAAGGAAAAGGGGTTTCAAGTGGAGACAAAGTAAATGCAAGGAACAGGGGCCCACTTAAACCTGCTTAAGTAAGAGACAGGGTGGTTATTCACTAGGGGACCTCTTGGAAATGGAGTGTGAGAAGTACACCTGAGCCAGGAGAACTGGCAGGGAATCTGTCAATCACTCTGCTTTGTCAGTCTCTTTCTATGAATTCATTTCCTTTTTTTTTTTTTTTTTTGAGACAGGGTCCTGTGATGATGTTGCCCTGATTGGTCTCGAACTCATGGCATCAAGTGATCCTCCCACCTCGCCTACCAAAGTGCTGGAATTACAGGCGTGAGCCACCATGCCTGGCCTTCAGTTCATCATTTATTTATCTACTTGAAAAGACCTGGGCCAGGGGCGGTGAAGGGTAGGAAGTCCAAAATCAAGATGATGAAATCATCCAATCACCCAATCACAGAAGCTAGGGTCACGTTTCCTACCTGTGTCTCTGCAGATCCGGGCTCCCCTGTGCCAGTCGCCTTCTGCCTTCTCAGGTGGTAAGAAGGTAGTCCCTACACACATCCCTTCCTCAGGAAATCTGCCCTCGCCTATAGCTCTCATACAGTGTCCTGGGCTCCATCCCTAGAGATGCTGATTCTGTAGGTTGGGGTGGGGCCCGTGAATGTACATTTCTAATGCCACTGGTGCAGAGAACCCACCTTGAGAACCACTGCCTTACAGCAGGGATAAGCCCAGGTAGCTGTGTTTGTACTAAGGGAGCTTGGCCTCCACTGACTGAGCCAAAGGTGTGTGGCTGACCAAGAAGCCAGTGAAATTTTCTCTCCTTAAAACATGAGATGGGGACACTGGGAGATTGAACTAGACATGAGGAGCTGAGTTGAGAGGTCCTAGAGTTGGCAGCTGAGAAAGCCACTTTAAGACTACAGGCCAGGCACAGTGGCTCACATCTGTAATCCCAGCACTTTGGGAGGCCGAGGCGGGCGGATCATGAGGCCAGGAGTTCAAGACCAGCCTGGCCAACATAGTGAAACCCCATCTCTACTAAAAACACAAAAATTTAGCCAGATGTGGTGGCAGGCGCCTGTAGTCCCAGCTACTTGGGAGGCTGAGGCAGAAGAATTGCTTGAACCTGGGAGTCAGAAGTTGCAGGGAGCCAAGATCTCGCCCCTGCACTCCAGCCTGGGTGACACACTGAGACTGTCTCTTGAACCTGGGAGTCAGAAGTTGCAGGGAGCCAAGATCTCGCCCCTGCACTCCAGCCTGGGAAAAAAAAAAAAAAAAAAAAATACAAAAAGATTCTTCATTTTCATTCCTTTTCCTTTTTTTTTCTGTTGTCCAGGCTGGAGTGCAGTGGTAGAGTCTTGGCTCACTGCAGCCTCTGCCTCCCAGGTTCAAGCGATTCTCCTGCCTCAGCCTCTAGAGTAGCTGGGATTACAGGTGCCTGTCACCACACCTGGCTAATTTTCGTATTTTTAGTAGAGATGGGGGTTTCACCATGTTGGCCAGGCTGGTCTCGAACTCCTGGCCTCAAGCAATCTACCCACCTCGGCCTCCCAAAATGCTGGGATTACAGGCATATGCCACCGCACCTGGCCAAATTAGTGATATTTTCAGAATGAAAGAAAGTTAACTTTTAAGCAGTGGTATAAATTGCTGAGCACTTAATATTAGCCTCTTCTATGGTGGATAAGCTGTATTAAATTTGAAATTTACACTACAAAAATAGCTTTGCAGGAGTACAAATATTAATATAACCTTACCTCAGACAGATTTTTTATTACTGGAAACAACTCTTGTATGTAAAAATATATATTAATGGCTGGAGCAGAAGAAAAATACTAACCACAGATGGTAAGCATTTTCTTGCAGAGTCACATCAAATTTTGACATTAGCCCTGGAAAACAGAAAAATGTTTTAAACAAAAGCTTTGACATATTCTGATAACCATGTGTAGATTTTCACTTATGGTCTCGGATGCTATCATAAAGAATACAACTTTAAGTGATTAGTAAAATACATTAATGAAAAAGTTTAAACCTTTTGGTTGGCTGGGTGCAGTAGCTCACGCCTATAATCCCAGCAATGTGGGAGGCCAAAGCAGGAGGACTGCTTGAGCCCAAGAATTTGAGACCAGCCTGGCAACATAGTGAGACCCTGTCTCAAAAAAAAAAAAAAAAAATCAGCATAGTATGTTGCCATATGCCTGTAGTCTCAGCTACTCAGGAAACTGAGGAGGTAGGATTGCTTGAGCCTGGTAGGTTGAGGCTGTAGTAACCCATGATCATGCCACTCCAGCCTGGGCAACAGAGTGAGACCCTGTCTTAAACAAAAAACATTTTCTTAGAAAATGCTATTGAATGAGTTGCTGTTATAGCATTTCATTGGACAGTTATATTAAATGTCATTTATGGGAAAGGATTAATTTTATTGGTATAAAATAGGTGGTGTCACTATATTTGAGGCAGATACCTAAAACAATGATTTGATAAAATGCGAACAAGTCTCCTGAAAATAAATTAGAAGTCATAAGGGAATAAAAATGATTTGAAAAGATTTTCTGCAATTTTTATACCCATCAAAGGCATGTGCATGCAAAATTTACTTTCGAAGTAGATTTCCATTTTAGGAAGAGAGTAAAGGGTGAATTCCCTAAGAATTGTTATCTCTCCCATTTTTTTTCTCAAAAATATATCTAAAAGTGTTGCTGTGATAAAGCAATTGGGTGCATTTAATGCTGAAAGTTTAGCTTTCCTTAATACTGTAATTTAGAAGAGTGCAGTTCATTTTGTTGTTGTTGTTGGCTTAGAACAACACACATTTATTTCCTTTACAGTTCTGGAGGTCAGAAGTTTGAAAATGGGCCTCACTGGGCTAACATCAAGGTGTCAGCAGGGCTGCCTTCCTTCTGGAGGTTCTAGGGTACAATCTGTTTCCTGCCTTTTCCAGTGTATAGAGGCCACCTACATTCTTTGACTCATGTCCCGTTCTTTCACCTTCAAAGTCAGCAGCATAGCATCTTAGTATCTTCCTTTTTTATTTTTTTTGAGATGGAGTCTTGCTTTGTTCCCCAGACTGGAGGTGCACTGGTGTGATCTCAGCTCACTGCAACCTCTGCCTCCCAGGTTCAAGCAATTCTCCTGCCTCAGCCTCCGGAGTAGCTGGGATTATAGGCGCACGCCACCATGCCTGGCAAATTTTTGTTTTTTTTAAAAATAGAGACAGGGTTTCACCCTGTTGGACAGGCTGGTCTTGAACTCCTAACCTCAAGTGATTTGCCCGCCTCGGCCTCCCAAAGCGCTGGGATTACAGGCATGAGCCACCGCGCCTGGCCAGGAGTGCAGTTCTTAAAGCGTGGTCCCCTGATGAGCAGCATCATCTGGGACCTTAGATATGCAATTCTAGAGCCCCACCCTAGACTGTGCCTCTGAGAAACTCTGGAGCTGGGACCCAGCAATCTGTTTAACAAGCTCTCCTGGTGATTCTGATGCAGGCTGAAGTTTGAGAAACGCTGGGATAGCGGTTCCCAAACTTGGTTGTTTGTCAGAGTCCCCTCTGGAGCTTTTATAAATACTTCTCAGCCTGACCACAGAAAATTTGGATGCAGTAGGTCTGGGATGGGGCTAGGAACCTGCTTTTTCAACCACAGATGACCTGGGTTTGGGAGCCATTGGTTAAAAAGCATCATTAATGAAATTTAGTCCAGGTTGTTAATGAGTCCTTCTCCCTCCCTTCCTCCTTTCTTTTCCTTTCCCTTCCTGTCTCCCTCCTTCCCTCCCTTTCTTCCTTCTTTCTTATAAAAATTCTCTTTCACAAGACTGTCCTTTAATTATTATAATTTTTCCATCTCAGTAATCAGTAACTTCGAGGCCTAGTACAGTGCCTCAAACATAAATTAATAAATGCTAGTGCTCATGCTTGTAATCCTAGGACTTGGGGAGGCCGAGGTGGCCAGATCACCTGAGGTCAAGAGTTCGAGACTAGTCTGGCCAACATGGAGAAACCCTGTCTCTACTAAAAATACAAAAATTAGCTGGGGGTGGTGGCAGGCACCTGTAATCTCAGCTACTTGGGAGGCTGAGGCAGGAGAATCTCTTGAACCAAGGATGCGGAGTTTGCAGTGAGCCAAGATCAAGCCACTGCACTCTAGCCTGGGTGACAGAGCGAGACTCTGTCTCAAAACAAAACAAAACAAATCAAAACAAAACGGTGATTGAATGAATCTCATAGTAATATTTTGATGTGTAAAGAATGGTCCTGTTTCCATGTCCAATGCTATTTTCCTTTTCTCAAAGACTTTTATACCTGAATGCATATAATTGATTTTATATAAGATTCCCATCTGTTAATTTTCTGCTTTATCTTTCCCAAGTTCCAGCTATTAATTTGGTAGTTCCCTACATGTTGTCATTATAATGTACGTATATCCCCATTTGGGGACATAACCATGTCCCCAAGGGAAGAGAAACATATACACTTTATTCTTTTTTTAAAGATGTCTAACCCAATCATCTCTGAAATCTGAGCCTGGACTAGTTGAGGCCATTCACCTAAGAGAGGCCTTCAAAATTACTTTCTTATTAGTAGTATTCTGTGTGTGTGTGTGTGTGTGTGTGTGTGTGTGTGTGTGTGTGTGTGTGTGTGTGTGTGTGTGTGTGTGTGTGTGTGTGTGTGTGTGTGTGTGTGTTTTGAGGTAGTGTCTCACTCTGTTGCCCAGGCTGGAGTGCAGTGGCACAATAATGGCTCACAGCAGCCTTGACCTCCTGAGCACCACAATCCTCCCACCTTGGCCATCCAAAGTGCTGAGATTACAGGCATTAACCACCACACTTAGCCCCTATTCTGTTTTATTTTTTCTTTTCTTTTACTTCATTTTATTATTTTTTTTATTTTTGAGACAGAGTTTCACTCTTGTTGCCCAGGTTGGAGTGTAATAGCTCGATCTCGGTTCACCGCAATCTCTGCCTCCTGGGTTCAATTGATTCTCCTGCCTCAGCCTCGTGAGTAGCTGGGATTACAGGCATGCGCCACCACGTCCAGCTAATTTTGTATGTTTAGTAGAGACGTGGTTTCTCCATGTTGGTCAGGCTGGTCTCAAACTCCCGACCTCAGGTGATCCACCAGCCTCAGCCTCCCAAAGTGCTGGGATTACAGGTATGAACCACCACATCTGGCCTAATTTACTTCATTTTAAACATTTAGTTACTTAAAAAAAATGTCTACAGTCAATGTCAAATAATATTTAACATGGCAAGAAAAACAAGATGAACATCCATGTACCTGCTTTAAAAAAAAAAAAATCATTACCAGTATATTTTCTTCCTTTTTCTTTTTTTTTTTTTTTTTGAGATGGAGTCTTGTTCTGTGGCCCAGGCTGGAGTGCAGTGGCGTGATCTCGGCTCACTGCAACCTCCACATTCCGGGTTCAAGTGATTCTCCTGCCTCAACCTCCTGAATAGCTGGGATTACAGGCACCTGCCACCATGCCCGGCTAATTTTTGTATTTTTAGTAGAGATGGGGTTTCACCATGTTGGCCAGGCTGGTCTTGAACTCCTGACCTCAAGTGATCTGCCTGCCTCAGCCTCCCAAAGTGCTGGGATTACAGGTGTGAGCCACTGCACCCAGCTTTCTTTCTTTTCTTTTTTTTTTTTTTTTGTTTTGTTTTTGAGACAGAGTCTCAGTCTGCTGCCTAGGATGGAATGCAGTGGCGCTGGAATGCAGTGGTATGATCACGGCTCACTGCAACCTTGACCTCCATGGACTCAGGTGATCCTCCTATCTCAGCCTGCATGTTTTGTAGACATGGAGTTTTGCCATGTTGCCCAGGCTGGTTTCAAACTCCTGGGGTCAAGTGACTACTCTGCCTCGGCCTCCCAAACTGCTAGGATTACAGGCATGGGTCACCATGCCCAGCCCTTGAACGGTTTTAAAGTGTTATTCTTATCTGAATATTTGTTTTAAACAACAGGATTTAAACTTACAGGAAAACCTAAATACAAACCTCTGCACATTAACCCTATATACATTTTTCTATGCTGTCACTTACATATTTGAATGTACTGCTTTCAACTTTAAAACAAGCAGCCTCCCCTGGGTCTCCCATGACATTCTGAAATCCTAACTTCTATTACCTAATACAAGGCTACAAATTATGTTAGTTGGATGGTTGGGAACAAAGCGTGTGCCATAAAAATAAGGCAAATGTGAATGTGTACATTTGCTAAGTTTTTTGCCACTGTCTGGCCTCTTAAATTGTGGTAGCAGCTATTGTTCACATTGATATATTACATTGATATTGATATTGTTCACATCGTATGGGCGTGGGGGAAAGAGAAAGGGAGGCAAAGAGAGAAAGAGACAGAGAGAGAGAGACAGAGACAGAGAGAGAGCCAGAGAGCGCGTGAGTGCCCAGAAGGCAGGAAAGAGGTGCGTCCCATTGCCCCAGAAGGAAGCTGGGAGCTTCTAACAGAGGCTGTACCCCTCACTCACGTATATATTTGTAGTACAAGGAAGCATTTCTAGGGACCTTATTCATTGCTTTGCACAAAATAGCCACTTAATATTTGAAATCACGCAGACTGTGTTGTCCGGTCACAATGGAATCAAACTAGAAATCAGTAACAGAAAGATAGGAAAATATCAAAACACTTGGAAATTAACACACTTCTAAATAATCCAATGGTCAAGGAGGAAGCTTCCAAGAAGAGCAAAAATACAGAATTTGTGGGACATGGCTAAGGGGAACTGAGAGGGAAATTTATAGCAATTAAGGTATATATTAGAAATAAATAATCTAATAATAAATAATAATCTAAGCTCCTGCCTCAAGAACCTAGAAAAAGAAGAAAAAAATAAATTCAAGGCAAAAAGAAAAAAGAATATAGTAAAGACAAGTGAATATATCAAATAAACTGAATATAGAACCTAATTCATAAAATCAATACAAAAATTTGATTTTTTAAAAGGATAAAATAATTGGTAAACCTCTCACAGGGAGAAAAAAAGACACAAATTACTAATGTTACAAAATAAAATGAAATGGGCTGGTGTGGTGGCTCACGCTTGTAATCCCAGCACTTTGGGAGGCTGAGGCGGGTGGATCACTTGAGGTTAGGAGTTTGAGACCAGCCTAGCCAACATAGTGAAACCCTGTCTCTACTAAAACTACAAAAATTAGCTGGGCATGGTGGCGGGCGCTAGTAATCCCAGCTACTTAGGAGGCTGAGGCAGGAGAATTGCTTGAACCTGGGAGGCAGAGGTTGCAGTGACCTGAGATTACGCCACTATATTCCAGCCTGGGTGACACAGTGAGACACCATCTCAAAAAAAAAAAAAAAAAAAAAAAAAGAAAAGAAAAGAAGAAGAAATGGGGGATATATATTCTACAGACATTAAAGAGATAATTAGGAAATACTAGAACTAATTCTACATAAATTCAACAACTTAGATGAAATGGACCAATTCCTCAAAAAAATGAAAATAACCTACCACAATCCATCCAATATGTAATGGATAATAAGAACAGCCCTATGATTATTAAGAAAATTAAATTTGTAATTAAAAAATTCACAAATAAGAAGTCTCCAGGCCCAGATAATTTCACTAGAGAATTCTACCAGTTAAAAAATAATTAACACCAGCCGGGCACAGTGGCTCACGCCTGTAATCCCAGCACTTTGGGAGGCCGAGGCGGGCGGATCGTGAGGTCAGGAGATCGAAACCATCTTGGCTAACATGGTGAAACCCCATCTCTACTAAAATACAAAAAAATTAGCTGGGCGTGGTGGCATGTGCCTGTAATCCCAGCTACTTGGGAGGCTAAGGCAGGGGAATCACTTGAACCTGGGAGGCGGAGGTTGCAGTGACCTGAGATCGCACCACTTCACTCCAGCCTGGAGATAGAGCAAGACTCCGTCTCAAAAAAATTTAAAAAATAAATAAATAAATAAATAAAAATAATTAACACTGCTGGGCATGGTGGCTCATGCCTGTGATTTCAGAACTTTAGGAGGCGAAGGTGGGAAGATCACAAGGTCAAGAGATCGAGACCATCCTGGCCAACATGGTTAAACCCTGTCTCTACTAAAAATATAAAAATTAGCGGGGCATGCTGGCATGCGCCTATAATCCCAGCTACATGGGAGGCTGAGGCAGGGGAGGCTGAGGCAGGAGAATCGCTTGAACCTGGGAGGCGGAGGTTTCAGTGAGCCGAGATCATGCCACTGCACCGTAGCCTGGGTGACAGAGCGAGACTCCATCTAAAAAAAAAAAATTATTATTATTATTAACACCAATTCTACCTAAACTCTTTCAGAAAATAGAAGAGAACACCATCGCTCAATCATTCTAAGAAGTTAGTATTTACTCTGACACCAAAACCAAAGAAAGCACACACAAAAAAGAAGAAAACTGCCAACCAATACACATCATAAATAAAGATGCAAAATCCTTAACAAAATATTAGCAAATATAATTAATCAATATATAAGAATTACACAGCATGACAAAGTGGGGTTTATTCCAAGGATGCATAGCTCATTGATATTTGAAAATTAATCAATGTAGTCTACCATACTAAAAGGCTAAAAAGAAAAAAGAATGTCAATTAATTTCAGAAAAAAAGTATTTGACAAAATTCAACACCAACTCATAATAAAATTGAGATAAAAATAGGTATATGGAGAGAATTTCCTCAATTTGATTTAAAAAAAACTGCCAAAATATTATAGTTAGCATTATAAAGTGCTGGGATTACGGGTGTGAGCCACTGCCCCCGGCCTTCTTTCTTTTTTTTTTTTGTTTTCGAGACAGAGTCTCAGTCTGCTGCCTAGGATGGAATGCAGTGGCGTGATCTGGGATCACTGCAACCTTGACCTCCATGGGCTCAGGTGATCCTCCTATCTCAGCTTTCCGAGTAGCTGGGTCTATAGGTGCATGCCGCCACTCCTGGCTAATTTTTTGTAGATATGGGGTTTTGCCATGTTGCCCAGGTGGGTTTCAAATTCCTGGGCTTAAGTGATTCCTCTGCCTTGGCCTCCCAAAGTGCTAGGATTACAGGCATGAGTCACCATGCCCAGCCCTTGAATGGTTTTAAAGTGTTATTCTTATCTGAATATTTGTTTTAAACAACAGGATTTAAACTCACAGGAAAGCCTAAATACAAACATCTGCACGTTAACCCTATATACATTTTTCTATGCTGTCACTTACATTTTTGAAGATACTGCTTTAAACTTCCAAACAAGCAGCCTCTGGCTGGGCGCAGTGACTCACGCCTGTAATCCTAGCACTTTGGGAGGCTGAGGCGGGTGGATCACAAGGTCTGGAGTTCAAGACCAGCCTGGCCAAGATGGTGAAACCCCATCTCTACTAAAAATACAAAAATTAGTTGGGCATGGTGGTGGGTGCCTGTAATCCCAGCTACTCGGGAGGCTGAGGCAGGGAATTGCTTGAACCTGGAAGGTGGAGGTTACAGTGAGCCAAGATTTCGCCACTGCACTCCGGCCTGGGCAGCAGAGCGAGACTCCGTCTGAAAAAAAAAAAAAAAAAGAAGCAGCCTCCCCCAGGTCTCCCATCACGTTCTGAAATCCTAATTTCTATTACCTAATACAAGGCTACAAATTATGTTAGTCGGGTGGTTGGGAACAAAGCATGTGCCATAAAAATAAGGTAAATGCTAATATGTACATCAGTTTGCTAAGTTTTTTGCCACTGTCTGGCCTCTTAAATTGTGGTAGCAGCTATTGTTCACACTGATATATTACA
This sequence comes from Hylobates moloch, assembly GCF_009828535.3. Classification (NCBI taxonomy): domain Eukaryota; kingdom Metazoa; phylum Chordata; class Mammalia; order Primates; family Hylobatidae; genus Hylobates; species Hylobates moloch. The sequence goes on from NW_026652294.1 coordinate 47,460,509, forward strand.
TTGATATTGATATTGTTCACATCATATATATTTGTAATACAAGGAAGCATTTCTAAAGGACCTTGTTCATTGCTTTGCACAAAATAGCCACTGAATATTTGTTGAATGAATTGCTGGCACTATCTCTGGTGTTTTAATTTTTATATATTATGTATTTATTTTTGATATGGAGTCTCAGTCTGTCACCCAGGCTGGAGTGCAGTGGCGCCATCTCGACTCACTCAACCTCCACCTCCTAGGTTTAAGAGATTCTCCTGCCTCAGCCTCCCGAGTAGCTGGGGATACATGCATGCGCCACCATGCCTGGCTAATTTTTTTGTATTTTTTTTTTTTTTTTAGTACAGACGTGGTTTCACCATGTTGGTCAGGCTGGTCTCAAACTCCTGACCTCAAATGATCCGCCCACCTCAGCCTCCCAAAAGTGCTGGAATTACAGGCATGAGCCACCGTGCCTGGCCTATCTCTGACATTTTTAGTACGATGTCAAGAACTTCATATATTTTTTGGATCACTTTAATTGTAAGGTCGTATCCAGACTGATGAAATGCTCTTGGAGGTAACTATCCTGAGAAGCGACTTCACTGATGCATTAAAAGCAGTGACTGGCATGGAATAAGGATTAAAGTATATTTAACAACACGTAAAATTGCATTAATGTTATAACAACCTAAAGCAAAACTAATAAATCACATAAAAAAACTCACGTTATTTTCCTTAGTAGTTTACATTGTGCTAGATACTTTTGCATGTACATGCATACAACTTTTCTTCTGTTTTTAAACTCTGCATCATATATAAATTCTTCCATATTATATGATCCTCATAAAAATTGTCGGTTAAATGGCTGCATAAAAAACCATGCGGTTGGCCGGGCGCAGTGGCTCATGCCTGTAATCCTAGCATTTTCGGAGGCCGAGGTGGGTGGATCACGAAGTCAAGAGATTGAGACCATCTTGGCCAACATGGTGAAACCCTGTCTCTACTAAAAATACAAAAAATTAGCTAGGTATTGTGGTGCGCGCCTGTAGTCCCAGCTACTCGGAGGCTGAGGCAGGAGAATCGCTTGAACCTGGGAGGCGGAGGTTGCAGTGAGCCGAGATGGCGCCACTGCACTCCAGCCTGGCGACAGAGTGAGACTCCGTCTCAAAAAACAAACAACAACAACAATAAAACCCCAAAAGACCATGCAGTTTATGGATCATTATGCTGTTCCCTCATTTCTTTTTTGTTATTAATGGAATTTAGCAAAGAATATCTTCTGTACTATTACTTATTTTTCAAGAATAGGGCCGGGCGTAGTGGCTCACGTCTGTTATCCTAACACTTTGGGAGGCCTAGGAGGGCGGATCACCTGCGGTCAAGAGTTTGAGACCAGCCTGGCCAACATGGTGAAACCCCACCTCTACTAAAAATACAAACATTAGCTGGGGGTGGTGGCAGGTGCCTATAATCTCAGCTACTCCGGAGGCTGAGGCAGGAGAATCACGTGAACCTGGAAGGCAGAGGTTGCAGTGAGCCAAGATCGCACCACTGCACTCCAGCCTGGGTGACAGAGTGAGACTCCAACTCAAAAAATAAAATAAAGTAAAAATGGTGGTTGAATGAATCTCATAGTAATATTTTGATGTGTAAAGAATAGTCTTGCTGGGCACGGTGGCTCACGCCTGTAATCCCAGCACTTTGGGAGGCCAAGGAGGGTGGATCACAAGGTCAGGAGTTCGAGACCAGCCTGACCAACATGGTGAAACCCCCGTCTCTACTAAAAAAAAAAAAAAAATTAGCCAGGCATGGTGGTGGGTGCCTGTAATCCCAGCTATTCAGGAGGCTGAGGCAGGAGAGTCACTTGGACCCAAGAGGTGGAGGTTGCAGTGAGCCGAGATTGCACCACCACACTCCAGCCTGGGCAACAGAGTGAGACTCCGTCTAAAAAAAAAAAAAAAGAATAGTCCTGTTTTCATGTCCAATGCTATTTTCCTTTCCTCAAAGACTTTTACACCTGAATGTATATAATTGCTTTTACCTAAGATTCCCATCCCTTAATTTTCCTTCTTATCTTTCCCAAGTTCTGGCTATTAATTTGGTAATTCCCTACATGTTGTCATTATAATGTACCTATATCCCCCCTTGGGGACATAAACATATCCCCAAGGGAAGAGAAACACATAAACTTTTTTTTTTTAAACTTTCTAACCCAATCATCTCTGAAATCTGAGCCTGGACTAGATGAGGCCACTCACTTAAGAGAGGCCTTCAAAATGACTTTCCTATTACGAGTATTCTGTTTTTGTGTGTGTTTGTTTTTTTGAGGTAGGGTCTTACTCTGTTGCCCAGGCTGGAGTGCAATGGCATAATCATAGCTCACTGAAGCCTCGACCTCCTGGGCTCCAGTGATCCTCCCACCTTGGTCTCCCAAAGTGTGGGGATTACAGGTGTTAGCCACCACGCTCTGCCCCTGTTCTATTTTTTCGTTTATTTTACTTCATTTTAAACGTTTAGTTACTTTTAAAAAAATAAATGTTTACAGTCAATGTCAATATTTAACATGGCAAGGAAAACAATAAAATGAACATCCATGTACCTGCTTAAAAAAATCATTACCAGTATATTGATTTTCTTTTTATTTTTGTGATAGTCTCAGTCTGCTGCCCAGGATGGAATGCAGTGGCACTGGAATGCAGTGGTGTGATCACGGCTCACTGCAACCTTGACCTCCATAGACTCAGGTGATCCTCCTATCTCAGCCTTCTGAGTAGCTGGGCCTATAGGTGCAGGCCACCACTCCTGGCTAATGTTTTGTAGATACGGGGTTTTGCCATGTTGCCCAGGCTTCAAACTCCTGGGCTCAAGTGACTCCTCTGCCTCGGCCTCCCAAAGTGCTAGGATTACAGGCATGAGTCACCATGCCGAGTCCTTGAACGGTTTTAAAGTGTTATTCTTATCTGAATATTTGTTTTAAACAACAGGATTTAACCTTACAGGAAAGCCTAAATACAAACATCTGCACGTTAACCCTATATACATTTTTCTATGCTGTCACTTACATTTTTATTTTTTATTTTATTTTATTTTTTATTATAATTTAGGTTTTAGGGTACATGTGCACAATGTGCAGGTTTGTTACATATGTATCCATGTGCCATGTTGATTTCCTGTACCCATTAACTTGTCATTTAGCATTAGGTATATCTCCTAATGCTGTCCCTCCCCCCTCCCCCCACCCCACAACAGTCCCCGGAGTGTGATGTTCCCCTTCCTGTGTCCATGAGTTCTCATTGTTCAATTCCCACCTATGAGTGAGAACATGCGGTGTTTGGTTTTTTGTCCTTGCGATAGTTTACTGAGAATGATGTTTTCCAGTTTCATCCATGTCCCTACAAAGGACACGAACTCATCATTTTTTATGGCTGCATAGTATTCCATGGTGTATATGTGCCACATTTTCTTAATCCAGTCTATCGTTATTGGACATTTGGGTTGGTTCCAACTCTTTGCTATTGTGAATAGTGCCGCAATAAACATACGTGTGCATGTGTCTTTATAGCAGTCACTTACATTTTTGAATGTACTGCTTTCAACTTCAAAACAAGCAGCCTCCCCCAGGTCTCCCATGACGTTCTGAAATCCTAACTTCTATTACCTAACACAAGGCTACAAATTATGTTAGTTGGGTGGTTGGGAACAAAGCGTGTGCCATAAAAATAAGGGAAATGTGAATGTGTACATTAGTTTGCTAAGTTTTTTGCCACTGTCTGGCCTCTTAAATTGTGGTAGCAGCTATTGCTCACATTGATTTCTATATGTTTGTAGTACAAGGAAGCATTTCTAAAGGACCTTGTTCATTGCTTTGCACAAAATGGCCACTTAATATTTGTTGAATGAATTGCTGGCACTATCTCTCCTATTTTTATTTTTATTTATTTATGTATTTATTTTTGATATGGAGTCTCGCTGTGTCACCCAGGCTGAAGTGCAGTGGCGTGATCTCAGCTCACTGCAACCTCCCGTGTTCAAGCGATTCTCGTGCCTCAGCCTCCCTAATTGCTGGGACCACAGGCATGCACCACCACGCCCGGCTAATTTCTTTGTATTTTTTTGTAGTACAGACGGGGTTTCACCATGTTGGCCAGGCTGGTCTCAAACTCCTGACCTCAAATGATCCGTCCACCTCGGCCTCCCAAAGTGTTGGGATTATAGGCGTGAGCCACTGTGCCCGGCCTATCTGTGGTATTTTTAGTGTGATGTCTAGAACTTCATATACTTTTTTGGATTACTTTTAATTGCAGGGCTGTATCCAAACTGATGAAATGCTCTCGGAGATAACTATCTGGAGAAGTGACTTCACTGATGTATTAAGAGAAATGATTGGCATGGAATAAGGATTAAAATATATTAATCCAAAACATTTAAAATTGCATTAATGTTATAATAGCCTAAAGCAAAACTAACGAATCACGTAAAAAATCCCCCACGCTGTTGTCCTTAGTATTTTACATTGTGCTAGATACTTTCGCATGTATATGCATACAACTTCTATTCTGTTTTTAAACTTTGCATTACATATACATTCTTCCATATTATATGATCTTCATAAAATGGTTATATGGCTGCATAAAAAACCACGCGGTTTCTGGACCACTATGCTGTTCTCTCATTCCTCTTTTGTTATTAATGGAATATAGCAAAGAACATCTTCTGTACGATTATTTGTCAAGAATAGGGCCGGTGCGGTGGCTCAGGCCTGTAATCCCAATACTTTGGGAGGCCGAGGCGGGCGGATCGCTTTAGGTCAGGAGTTCGTGACCAGCCTGGGCAACACGGGAAAAGCTAAATGTCTCTACTAAACATGTCTCTACTAAAAATACAAAAATTAGTGGGGCGTAGTGGTGCACACTTGTGGTCCCAGCTACTCCAGAGGCTCGGGTGGGAGGATCACCTGAGCCCGGGAAGTTGAGACTGCAGTAAGCCGTGTTCGCACCACTGCACTCCAGCCTGGGCGACAGAGGGAGACCCTGTCTAAAAACAAAAAAGAAAAAATAAATTTCTAGCAGTACAGTTACAATGTCAAAGCATAAGGTACACATTTTTAAACTTTTCTTTCTCTTCCTGAGATAACGAAATACAGTAGCGTATGAACAACTCTTCAGGTTTATCTTGTTAATCCTTTAAGACGTATCATCTCCCTATCCTTGGCTGCACCTGAAAAGAGCGGGAGTCAGCAGGTAACCCAAGCTCCTCCACCAGGTGAGTCCCGGATGGAGGTGTCAACTACAAGACCAGGAGCAGAGCACTCCTGGGGCTTTGCTGGAACCATCGGCGTGGGAATGCTGTCTCTTCCCTCGCCCGAAAGACTCCAAGTTCCCGGCAGGCAGCGGACTCGGTTCTAACCTTCCTCGCCCCAGCCTCTCGGAGCGCCCTGCACGCAGTGGGCGTCTAATAAATGCAGTCGGCCCTGCTTGGACAAAAGCTCTCCCTTAAGTGGACCGGACACTAAACCCCTCCAGGTGCCACAGAGCTGCCGCGCCCGCCGCCACTTTGCTCCCTGCCTGCTCCCTCCCAGCGTTGCGCGTGGGACCCTCGGCGGCAGCTCACACCCTCCCTGACTGCCGGTGCCCGCCCGGGGCACCCTGCGCGCGCCCGCCGGCCCCGCCCCGCTCTGCTGGCCCCGCCCAGCCGGCCCCGCCTCCCGTCTCCTCCCCGCCCCCCGGAGCCGACGAGTGGCGGCGGCGGCCCCAGGTCCCGGGTCCCTCAGACAAGAGGGCGGGTGGAGGAGGAAGCGGCCGAGCCCAGAATCCTGCTCCGGCGCCGCCGAGCACCGCCCGCCTCAGCCGACCAGCCCCGTCGGCTACTGAGCCTCGCCGAGACGAGAGGAGGGAAAGGCCTCGGAGGCCGCGAGAAAGCGGCAGGGGCGCGGGCGGAGGCGGCGCGGGCGGCCGCGGCTGCCGCTTTGTTGTGCGGCCCGGGCCGAGGAAGGAGAAGTGGGAGGAGGGGGGAGCTCGGCGTCCTGCTCCCTCCGCGGCTCATGGCGAAGACTCTCGGCACATCCGGGACCCTCCGGCCGTGGCGGCCGCGGCGCCGGCTGCTCGGGCCCCAGCCCCGGCCGCTGTGGTGACTCCGCCGCGCCTCGCCGTCGCCCCCGTCCCCGTCCCCGTCCCGCCCGCCGCCCCCGCCGCCGGGGACATGTCTAACCCCGGAGGCCGGAGGAACGGGCCCGTCAAGCTCCGCCTGACAGGTGAGGGGGGGCGGCGGGCCGGCCTGGGCAGCCGCGGGGTGGGCGAGCTGGCGGGGGGTGCCTGTGGCCTTGGGAAGGGCCAGGGTAGCGATCAGTGGTGAGTTGGGGGTCGGAGGAGTGGGAAGGCCTAGTTCAGGGAGAGTAATTGGAAAACCACTTGCTCCGGTTTGGACATTCTTTAAAAAGCCGAGGATGACTCGGGGCGGGGGGTGGTCTTTTGTGGAGGGGAGGATACATCGGTTCGCATCGCAGGCGGATTTCAGGTCGGAAAGTCTTGGTCAAGGAGCCAGATGCTGCCTCCCAGGGCTCGGGGAGCAGCCCCTGGGCTACCGCCCAGGTGAGACCGTGAAGGGGATGAAGAGCTCCCGTGGCGAGGATTATTGAATCCGGTTGCTGACTGCGCGCAGTAAACACTCCTTAAAGATGGAGCGCTTAACGGGAGGGTGTGCGTGTGTGTTCCCAGGTTGTTACCTTACCATAACACCCAGTTATGCCCGCATGAAAAACCTTTACTCCCCGCCGCCGGCCACCGCTGCCGGGGCCACACACCTTAAACTCACGTCTCTCTGAGGAGAGGAGACAGGTTGACTTTTCCGGTGTGCCTGTCTGATCCGACGGCTCGGGCTCATTGTACACTGTGTTTTGGAAGTGTCTGATTGTAGGGTGGCATGTTTGGGGTTGTTACTTTTAGGCCGCATAACTTGTGTCTAACTTCTAACTCCAGACCTGCTTTAAAAACACACTTTTTTGGGGGGAAGGGGTACATTTCTAAGTATGTGCTCATACAAACTTTCGAGCAAACTTTGTTACTTTCCCCACCCTCCTCCTTCCTTTTTCTAAATGGAAAAGAACGTCCGGAGGGGTTGCCAGATGGAAGACTACACTTACAAAGTGTTTATGATTCCAGGTGCATGAAATCTTTAACATTACAGGTATGTTTTGCTTACAATGCCATTTTTGGTATTCTTACATGGACCTGCCACCCCCGCTTTAGGAGAACTTGTATTTGGTTTGAAAAGGAATTGGAATCACGGCGTTATCCTACCTTCACCATTTACCCCTGATAAATTGTCCACGTTTATATTTGGGTGAGTGGTGAGAAAGATAATTTTCCCTAGAGGATTTGTGTGTGCGTGCACGTGTACGGATAAACTGTAATTATGTTTGTCCACACTAGACTTTGAGATTTATTTGGACTAATTTTGTAGTTGAATGCCTGTGTGTCACATCCCAGTCCACTGGCTGAACTTGCTAGATGAAAACTTGCAGTGAATTTGGTATTTGAGAATTTAGCTTGAATGTATGTTGGCTGCAATTTAAATAATATATTACCTTCATGACAGTTTTCCTTTCCCAAGGGAAAATTACAGGGAATCATTAACTGAGTGGTTCTTAATGGAAAACCTGGATTGGAGGATACTTGTATTCCACCCCCCTCCCCACCATTCAGTGTCCTTATATTGGGAGGAGTCAGTGGAAACCTTTATAGGGGATCTTTGTTGCTTTAGAGTTTATCTGTTGCTGTTGCTATCTGGAGTCAGTGATCGTGGAAAGAACCTGTGATCCCAGGTGTGCAGAAAGCATCAAAAATAGGCTGTTTCCATTTACTTTCCTCTGGGCTATGTAGAGAAAATGAGGGAAAAAATAGGGATTTTGATTTTCTGCAGATAAGGTTAGTTGAGGTTTTTGGTATGACTCAATAGATCTTGAAGTGTTTATCTGTGGTTTCCGTACTGCCTATGACACGTTATAAAAATTTATAATTAAAGTTTATTAAGAGGAAAGATTATGCTTATATTTTAGGGGAAGGGGGAATATTGAACTACATTTATTGTGATTTTGTTTCAGGTTTTTCTGAGGAATTTTAAATACCCTGTGTCCTCTTAATAGTAAAAACAGTTTGAGGTACTCTGAGTTTCTTACAACTATTTGTCTCTGAATAGTTTTCTCTTAAAATTTGACAAATATTAAAAACATTGTCCTTCCTTCTTTGGTTACAGTGGAGTCTCTTCTGTTTTGCCAGGAAAGTTAACGTTATTTTTTTTTCCATTTTTGTTCATCATTTATAAATTAGATGGTATAGATTTTAGCAAATAGATCTCAAGAGCTGGATTCAATTAGCAGCTTTTTAGGACATAAACATTAAAGGGTTAGATGGAAAAGATTGTTTTGACTGACTGGATAAATGACAGGGCTGTGTTTGATGTGCGTCCAGGAATTGGTCTGGAGCTGGTGCCCAACTTCTCAGTCCATCTTGAGAAGCCAAATAAAATATTTAACCTAGGCCTCATTTTGTTTAAAAAAAAAAAAAAAGTTGATTCTTTGTTAAGACCTTAAGAAATGTTTGGCATACCTTTAGACTAAGTGTTTAACAGTTCATTTAGATCTGGGTTCCCTAATAGAGGAAAAAAAAATCACTTATAAAAAGATCCCACAGTGAATTTATATTTGGTTTACAATACACTTGGGCTATAAGGTGTTTTAAAATTATTGTTCTTTGCTTTAAGTTAATACCATATTACAATTTTAAATTTATAGAGTACCTTTGATTTCAAGATGCTGTATAAACTTTAGTTACTTGATAATAATAACCTTATTGTGGAATTGCCCCTTTACTGAAAGGTATAAATATTTCTTACACGGTGACACACACACACTCACACACTCATACACTTTCTTTCTGAAGAAGAGGAAATATTTGAACCATGAGATCTCTGCCCACAATTGATATTAGACCTTTCCACTTATTATTCTTAAAACCACAATCAGTGAACTGTTTGGTATTTGTCAGTGCTAAGAAGGTGGAGCTGATTTAATAATTTGATCCCAAATTTTAGATTCCTCAGGCAATTGGGGGTTAGAATCTGATTTCATCCATCAAGCTACTTCTGTTCTTTATGACACATTAACATATGATCATTGAAATGGGCTGTATGGTAACACTATCAACTTCAACTACTATTTCTATAACAAATTGATTACAAAATGTATAATGTCTATATCATTATACTTATATCTGATACAGGCTTTTCTTCCAATGATTTGGATAGAAAAATATTCTTTACAGTAAAAATTTTGGGATAATTTTTTATACCATTATTGTTTCTGAAAACCAAAGGCTGGAAAAAGTTTAGTGTAATTTCTAATATTTTAAATTCTTAGGTATGGAGAAGTAGAATAAGATTACTCCTCCAGAACATTTGTTTCAGACCTTTTTATACATTTAATGTTTTTGTATGCTGCTTCTCATATTATTAATTTCAAAGCCCTTGGCAATAAGGAGGTTAACCTTGTCTATAATGTAAGGAAATTTAACTTTAAAAATCTCCCTTTAGATATGCTAGCATCTTAATCTTGTTTCACTACGTATTTTATCGATTCAAGGCTTTAAAAATTATAGCTTAATTCTATTTCTCAGGTTTTTAAGTATGCCTATACACCATAATGACTTTATTTATCTTTTGAGTTGGAGTTTCACTTTTGACTGGAGTTGAATGGCTCAATCTCGGCCCACTGCAACCTCCACCTCCCGGGTTCAAGTGATTCTCCTGCCTCAGCCTCCCGAGTAGCTGGGATTACAGGCGCCCACCACCACGCCTGGCTGTTTTTTTTTGTATTTTTAGTAGAGACGGGTTTTGCCACGTTGGCCAGGCTGGTCTCAAACTCTGGACCTCAGGTGATCCGCCCGCCTTGGCCTTCCAAGGTGCTGGGATTACAGGTGTGAGCCACGGCACCCGGCCCATAATGACTTTTATATACTAGAGGTGTTAGTGATTTGAATGTCCCCAGTTCGTTTTATTTTCTTGGTTTCTGAGGAGGAAGCCAATCTAGCTGAGCTCCTTCCTTTTCTCTTAAATTCTGTCTTCTGGTCTAACCCTCTTCAGGCAGGCAGTAGAACATGCCAAGGTCCTTTTTGTAGTTTGGTATTCGTAATAAAGTCTGTGTATTTTAGTCATCACTTTTACTTTTTTCTTGTTGGTTGAGCTGTTACTATCACAACATACTAACATCTCATTTAATATAACTCAGTTTTAAAGATAAATGAAGGGTCATACTTAGGCATACAAGATTTTTATTTTAGCCCTTTTTTTTTTTGAGGCAGAATCTCATTCTGTTGCCTACACTGGAGTGCAGTGGCAACAGCGTGCAGCGAGTTATCTGGCTCACTGCAGCCTTGACCTCCTGGCTCAGGTGATTTTCCCACCTTGACTTCCCAACTGGCTGGGACTACAGGTCCGCGCCACCGTGACTGACTAATTTTTTTACCTTTTTTGTTTGTTTGTTTTTCCAGTACAGATGGGGTTTCTCCAGGTTGCCCAGGCTGGTCTTGAACTTCTGTGCTCAGGAGATCCTCCTGCCTCAGCCTTCCAAAGTGCTAGGATTACAGGTGTGAGCCACCATGCCTGGCCTATTTGAGCCTTTTTTGGTGAGAGTCTTAAAGACGTAATATGTCCTCCTCTTTTCAAATAGACCATACTTAGTAGAACTTAATGTTTTATTCATGATTTCAATACAATTATGAATATAAATTATTGTTTTGTTGTAATATGTAATGTGAGGATTTCATTAGGGCCTGTAGAGAGAAGTATTTCACCCTGGCTAAATGGTGATGGGTCGTTTGTCTAACTTTGTTCTTACTAGTTTTCCTCTTTGCCTTCATTTTTGTTTACTGATAACTTTCTTTGTCTAGGAATGCTGAACTCTTGAAATACGCCGTTGTAATCAGCATTGTTATGTGTTTCTGTATGATTGACATGTATTGAAAGTTTACGTGCCAGATGCTATGTTAAGTTCATATCTATTATCACTTTTAATTTTCATAGTAGCTCTAAGTGGTAGGAGAAACTGAAAGTTGGAGAAGTACATGTCACAACCAAAGTTGTCTAGAAAGCTTATTACAAGTTTATTAGAATTTGTTTGGAAAAATAAAATTGACATACTCTGTTCACTTCGAATTGCCCTCGCCCCTAGCGATACTTGCCCATCTTTTAAGGCTCAACTCAAAGATTACTGTTATCCCTAGAACTTTCCCTGACCTGAGTTGAACTGTCCTCTGTGACTCTAAGAAGCTCTTCTTCTAGTACCAGACCTAACCCACTGGTAGGTGTTTATTGTTCCTATGCTTTAAGTGCAATGAAGCCAGGATCCTTGTGTGAGTATGGATTAAGACCTTTTTGGCATTTTATTTAATGAATGCTGGAGAGCTATAAATAGTTCCGAATAGTTCTGCATGTGTTCTTGTGTTCTTTTTTTTTTTTTTTTTTTTTTTTTGAGACGGAGTCTCGCTCTGTCGCCCGGGCTGGAGTGCAGTGGCGCAATCTCGGCTCACTGCAAGCTCCGCCTCCCGGGTTCACGCCATTCTCCTGCCTCAGCCTCTCCGAGTAGCTGGGACTACAGGCGCCTGCCACCATGCCCGGCTAATATTTTGTATTTTTTAGTAGAGACGGGGTTTCATCGTGGTCTCGATCTCCTGACCTCATGATCCGCCCGCCTCGGCCTCCCAAAGTGCTGGGATTACAAGCGTGAGCCACTGCGCCTGGCCGCATGTGTTCTTTATGGCTAACATTGGGTATGAGTGGCAAGAGGTGAGGCTCTAGACAGGGACCAACCTAGTTAGGACCTTACTGTAGTTTTCCAAGATGTTCATTTTTTTTTAAGGTGGTGGGAACCATTGCAGGATTTTAAGCTTTGATATATTTGCTGTTTAGACACAATCTGAGAGCAATATGGAGGATGGACCGGAATGGGAACCATGAAGACTGGTTTTAGGATAACTGTTAAGCAGATTCAACAGCAACCATCATTCAGATTTTTTTGTTTGAATGTTTATTTCCAAATTTTTTATTACAAATAATTGCTGTAAACATCTTGGTGTAGGTAACTTTGATTTTCTTTTTAAGGATTTTTTTTTTAGAATGCTTCCATAAAAATAGTGTTACTGAGTTCAAGTGTGTGGATATTTTTAAGGTTTCATGAGTAATTTTTCCTTTAGGCTGCTTCTTTAAAGAGTTGGGCCTATTTAGAGCAGCAGTAAATAAAGATGTCCCTTTTTACTATTATAAGTATTAGCTAATTGCGTTTTACATTTTTTGCTAATTTCGTGGCATGTGCCATTTAAACATTCATGAAGCAGAATATTTTCCTGTCTGTTTACTAATGATGTTTATTTTCATTGACTTGTTTGGCCTTGTCCTAGTTACGTTAGAGCCTTAGTGTTTTTCTTATTGATCTACCTGAGACTTACAAATATATTAATCTGTTGTCATATTTGCTACAAACATTTCCATGGTGAATTATTTGTCTTTTAACATTGGTCATTGTTTGGACATGTAGAAATGTGTTATCTTAGGAGTCAAAATCTGTCCAACTTTTGTTTTTCCTATTCTATACTTGGAAGAACTTATTCTTCAAGAAGTTTGATAAATAAGTACATTATATTTAATGTTTTTTAAAAATGGTTTAATAAACTATTTCCCCTTCAATTGCTATTTAGCCATCTTGTCATTATTTATTAACCAATTCTTCCTTTCCACAGTGATGTAGTATCTTTTCAGTTATATTAGTTATAATAGAGTCAGATATAGCTCTTGTTCAGTGCCATACTGTTTTTATTATTGTAGCTTTATAATTTAGTTTAGTATTCTCACTAGGCCAGTTTTTTTAAGAGACGGAGTCTCACTCTGTCAATCAGGCTAGAGTACAGTGGCGTGATCTTGGCTCACTGGAGCCTCTGACCCCTGGGTTCAAGTGATTCTCCTGCCTCAACCTCCCTAGTAGCTGGGATTACAGGTGCATGCCACCACTCCCAGCTAATTTTTTTTTGGGTGGAGATGGGGTTACACCATGTTGGTCAGATTGGTCTCAAACTCCTGACCTCAAGTGATCTGCCCACCTTAGCCTCCCAGTTTCTTTTTGTTTTGGTATTATTTTTTTCTTCCACATAAATATTAAACTTGTTAAGTTTAATAAGAAATTTCGCTGGGGTCGGGTGTGGTGGTCACGCTTGTAATCCTTGGACTTTGGGGAGGCTGAGGAGGGTGGATCATCTAAGGTCAGGAGTTTGAGACCAGCCTGGCCAACATGGTGTAACCCTGTCTCTACTAATAATACAAAAATTAGTTGGGCGTGGTGGCACATACTTGTAATCCCAGCTACTGGGGAGGCTGAGTCACAAGAATCACTTGAACCCGGGAGGCGGAGGTTGCAGACGAGATCATGCCACTGCACTCCAGCCTGGGCGACAGAGTGAAACTGTGTCTCCAAAAAAAAAAAAAAAAAAGACATTTCATTGGGATTATCATTAGAATTGCTTTACTTTGGGAAAAAGAAGTATCTAAGTTTATTTAGTTTTCTCACCCAGGAACATGCTATGTTTTTACATTTATGTAAGCTTTGGCCCATATTGTTCAGGATAGCTTTATAATTTTCTTCCTGTGTTTGAATTTAATTTCAGATAATTTATATTTGTGTGATTTACATTGTGTTTTCTAATCCTAGTTATTGCTTGTATTTAGGAATGCAGTTATATGTATTTTTGCTTGATTAGAACAATTTTGGCTGGGCGTGGTGACTCACGCCTGTTATCCCAGCACTTTGGGAGGCCAAGATGGGAGGATCACTTGAGCCCAGGAGTTCGAGGCCAGCCTGGGCAACATAGTGAGACCTCATCTCTATATTTATTTATTTATTATTATTATTTTTTGATACTGAGTTTTGCTTTTGTTGCCCAGGCTGGAATGCAATGGCGCCATCTTGGCTCACTGCAACCTCTGCCTCCTGGGTTCAAGCGATTCTCCTGCCTCAGCCTCCTGAGTAGCTGGGATTACAGGCATGTGCCACCACACCCAGCTAATTCTGTATTTTTAGTAGAGATGGGATTTCTCCATGTTGGTCAGGCTGGTCTCAAACTCCTGACCTCAGGTGATCCACTTGCCTCGGCCTCCCAAAGTGCTGGGATTACAGGCATGAGCCACCGCACCCAGCTGATGGCTAGTTTTCTAGGTGTCAGTGTTTGGTACTTGTTACAGTTGAATGTTAACACTTAAAATTTTTCTTTTCTCTTGGATTTCTCTCCAACATATAAGTAGTTGAACAAAGTGAGAAATTTTATTTCATTAAAAATTTTTTAAATACGTGCACTCTTCTGAACAAGAATAGTTTCAGACCGACTCTCTGTTTTAGAATAGCTTCTGATGGCATTGACTACCTTTTTTAAAACCATATTTGATATTATATTAAAAAGTGTCAAAAGATAATCTTAAGTTTGATTGGCAGTTTGGTTTGGTTTTGTACAAAAATTGATAGCAGACATAAAGTTTAAATTTTTAAATAAAACTTGATGATTCATTTTTAGGGAGGAATTACCACATGGATGATTGCAATCATGCAATGCTCTTCCCATTTCTTCCCAAAAAGTTTTTTCCGAAAACATTTTCTCTTACCTCTTTGTAGCCAGTTGTCTTCTTCAATACCCAGAACTTGTCAACCACTGATCTGTTTTCGGTCACTATAATTTTGCCTTTTCTAGGATTTTGTGTAAATGGAATCATACTGTCTGCAGTCTTTTGGGTGAGGCTTCTTTTAGCATAATGCTTTTGAGATCCATTCATGCTGGGTATCAGTACTTTGTTCCTTTTCATTCCTGAGGAATATTGCATTGTACACCAATTTGTTTATCCGTTTATAAATATCTGCAGACATTTGTTGTTTCCAGTTTTTGGCCATTATGAATAAATATTTGAGTACATGGCTCTTTGTGAACATGTTTTTCTTGCCCTTGGGTAAATGAGTGGGATTGTTGCATCATACAGAAAGTATGCATTTTAACTTTTTAAAAATCTGAGCAGATTGCTTGAGCCCAGGAGTTTGAGACCAGCCTGGGCAACATGGCAAAACTCCATCTCTACAAAAAATACAGCAATCGGTCGGGTGTGGCCTGTGCCTGTAGTATCAGCTACCCGAGAAGCTGATGGAGGACTGATTGGGCTTGGGAAGTTAAGGCTGCAGTGAGCTGTGCTCACACCACTGCATTCTAGCGTGGGTGACTCTGTCTCAAAAAAAAAAAAGAACTCATCCTGAAAGGAAAAAAAAAAAAAAAAAAAAAAAATTTTTTTTTCAAAGTTGTACCATTTTGCATTTCTACCAGCATCGTATGAGTTTCAGTAGTTCCTCATCCTAG
This sequence comes from Hylobates moloch, assembly GCF_009828535.3. NCBI lineage: Eukaryota > Metazoa > Chordata > Mammalia > Primates > Hylobatidae > Hylobates > Hylobates moloch. Next base: position 47,475,916 of record NW_026652294.1, read on the forward strand.
TCAGCACTTGATACTGTCTGTCTTTGATTTTAGCCATTCTAATTGGTAGGTACAGATATTTCATTGTACTTTAATTTTTACTTCCTTAATAACCTACAGTTTTAAGCACATTTTAATGGACTTACTCATTGTCCATATAATCTTTGGTGAATATCCAAATCTTTTGTTCATATTTTAAAATTGGATTGTTTTCTTATTGAGTTTTGAGAATTCTTTATGTATTCTGGATATAAGCCTTTTATGAGATATATACTTTGCATATATTTTCTCCCGGACTGTAGCTCCCCCGCCGCCCCCCAGATGATGTCCCAAAGAGAAGAAGTTTTGAATGCTGGTGAAACCTGTTTATCAGTGTTTTTCTTTTGTGGTTCATGTTTTTTGAGTCCTAAGTCTTTTTCTAACCCAGAGTTCTAAAGATTTTCTCTGTGTTTTCTTCTGCATTATTTATAATTTTAACTCATACATTTAAACTTATTTTCAAGTTAATTTTTTATTATGCTGTGAGAAGTGTCATGATTTTTTTTCATATGGATATTCTATTTTTGTAGCCCTATTTGTTGAAAATACTTTTGTTTCCACCATTGAATTGTCTTGGCACCTTGGTAGAAAATCAGTTGACAGGCTAGGTGCAGTCGCTCCTGCCTATTCTTTGGGAGGCCGAGGCAGGAGGCTCAGATGAGGTCAGGAGTTCTAGACCAGCCTGACCAACATGGCGAAACCCTGTTTCTACTAAAAATAAAAAATTAGCCAGGTGTGTGGCAGGCGCCTGTAATCCCAGCTACTTGGGAGGCTGAGGCAAGAGAATCACTTGAACCCAGGAGGTGGAGGTTGCAGTGAGCCGAGATTGCACCACTGCACTCCAGCCTGGGCGACAGAGCGAGACAGTGTCTCAAAACAAACAAACAAACAAATCAGTTGACAGTATACATAGAATTCTATTTCTGGACTCTCTTGTGTTTTCTTTATGATTCTACCCTTTAAGTTCATTCTTTTTAACACTATGCTGTCTTGATTACTATAGCTTTAAAATAAAGCAGCTTTCAAACAAATTGAGTCTTTGATTTAGGATCTTGTAGTGCTTTGGAAAGATTGTTTAATTTGTTCAGCCAATAAGTGTTTATCATTTTTGATCTGTGACAGATATTATTTTTATTATGTGGTACCATGAATGGAGATATAAGAAATCAGAAAAAGCCTAGACTGGGCCCTGTAGTTTTCCTTTCAGAATTTCTATTATGAACCTTACATTTTAAAATTATTAGTCTTTTTCATCTCTTACTGATGTGATGAAAGAGGATTGCAACAACCATGACTTAACATAAGTTTGCCTTTTTACCAGCTATTAGTCCCCTCAAATCATTTTTGGAAAAAGGTGGAATATAAAGAATAAACATATCTAAAATGTGACCATAGAAAAGACAGGAGGTGATTGGTGTGTTAAGTGTGGGTTGGATTATGAGTATTTATCATTTTTACTTGTATTATTATTTTTGTGACAGGATCTCTGTCACCCAGGCTGCATTGCAGTGGCACAATCAGAGCTCACTGCGATCTTGAACTGGGCCCAAGTGATCCTCCCCCCTCAGCCTTCTGAATAGCTGGGTCTACAAACATGCATCACCATGCCCAGCGAATTTTTTTATTTTTTTTTTATTTTTTTGTAGACATGGTGCCTCACTGTGTTGCCCAGGCTGGTCTTGAACTCCTGGCCTCAAGTGATCCCCTGCCTTGGCCTTCCAAAGTGCTGGGATTACAGGCCTGAGCCATTGCTGCGCCTGGCCTGTTTTTGCTTGTATTATTTTATGTGTATATTTTTTCTTTTCTTTTTTTCTTTTTTTTTTTTTTTTTTTTTTGAGGTAGAGTCTCGCTTTGTTGCCCAGGCTGGAATGCAGTGGCACGATCTCGGCTTACTGCAACCTCCACCTCCTGGGTTCAAGCAGTTCTTCTGCCTCGGCTTCTGGAGTAGCTGGGACTACAGGCGCGCGCCACCATGCCCGTGTAATTTTTATATTTTTAGTAGGGACAGGGTTTCACCATGTTGCCAGGCTGGTCTTGAACTCCTGACCTCAAATGATCCACCCGCCTCAGCCTCCCAAAATGCGGGATTACAGGCATGAGCCACTGCGCCCAGCTTTATGTGTGTGTTTTTTCTACAAGGCAAAAGAAAGGAAGAAACTTAATTTTATTAAAATGTAAGCATATATATATTACAAAAATATATATATTTCTGAGACAGCCTTGCTATGTCGCCCAGGCTGGAGTGCAATGGTGCAATCTCAGCTCACTGCAATGTCCACCTCCTGGGTTCAAGTGATTCTCCTGCTTCACCCTCCTAAGTAGCTGGGATTACAGGCACCCACCACGATGCCCGGCTAATTTTTGTATTTTTAGTAGAGACGGGGTTTCGCTGTGTTGGCCAGGCTGTTCTTGAATTCCTGACCTCAGGTGATCAGCCCACCTCGGCCTCCCAAAGTGCTGGGATTACAGGCATGAGCTGCCGTGCCCAGCCAGCAGATTTTTTTTTTCTTTTTTAACCACCGTGCATTCCTAGGCACTGTCACAAAGCAGAAATCCATAATGTAGATCTCATTTTCTATGTAAGATGTACTTGGTAATTTTTTTTTTTTTGAGACACAGTCTCACTCTGTTGCCCAGGCTGGAGTGCAGTGGCATGATCTCTGCTCACTGCAACCTCAGCCTCCCAGGTTCAAGCAATTCTCCTGCCTCAGCCTCCCCAGTAGCTGGGATTACAGGTGCCTGCCACTACACCCAGCTAATTTTGTATTTTTAGTAGAGACGTGGTTTGACCATATTGGTCAGGCTGGTCACGAACTCCTGACCTCAAGTGATCCGCCCACCTCGGCCTCCCAAAGTGCTGGGATTACAGGCATGAGCCACCGTGCCTGGTCATTTTATGAGAGGTCATTTTATGAGAGATAGTCAGAATGTTGTGGAGAGTATAGAATTGGAGGCAGAAAATGTGAGTTCATATCCTAGTTATGCCACGTATAAGCTTTGTACATCTAAGCAAATCACTTATTTTCTCTGTGCTTGTGCCTTTAGTTATAAATGCATGCTTAAAATGACAGCGTTAAAACCAGGTGTGAAAATACCAAAACAAAAACAAAAACAAAAAAACCCATGTGATGGTGTGTGCCTGTAATCCCAGCTATCTAGGAGGCTGAGACTGCAGGATTGCTTGAGCTCAGGAGTTCGAGACCAGCCTGGGTAACATAGTGAGACATGGTCTCAAAAAAAAAAAAAAAAGACAAGTCTTATTTATTTTAGCAGTATGATGGAATAATGTACATGAAAGATACCGTTCAAGGTGTAAAGTTTTTTGTAAACATACTTTGTCATTTTTGACCACAGATTTTGTTTTATAGAAATTGGTCAAAACCAGTTATATTTTATAAGAGCAGGTACGACATTAATAATGATTAATATATATTTATTTAAATGATACATGTCTTTTAAAGTAAGCATTTTGGATTGAAATCCTAGCTATGCAAGAAAACAAAAGGCATAAATGTCTTGTATCAGCATATCATGAAGTATTCATATAATGAAATATAATTGGGTATTTATATTTCAATATTTTATTTTTGAGATGGTGTCTTGCTCTGTCACTCAGGCTGGAGTGCAGTGGTGCAATCTCAGCTCACTGCAACTTCTGCCTCCCTGGTTTAAGCAGTTCTCCTGCTTCAGCCTTCCCAGTAGCTGGGACTACAGGCACACACCACCATGCCTGGCTAATTTTTTGTATTTTTGGTACAGACAGGGTTTCACCATGTTGGCCAGGTTGTTTCTCAAACTCCTGATCTTAAGTGATACGCCTGTTCCAGCTTCCCAAAGTGCTGGGATTACAGGCATGAGCCACTGCACCCAGCCTCGATATTTTAAATATTTAAAAATATATTTTTATAAACCATTTTTATCTTAATATGGCAGCCATTTAACCGATTAACTGTACTTCTCTGTTCCTTCCATCCCCCAATGTTTCGTAAGAAGTAGAAGATGGCTGAGGATTTTGGGAGTTGGATTGTAGATGGGGGAGCTGTTTGGATGAACTCTTCATGACTTGATAAATTCCCCTGTAGCGTGCTGGTGCTTTCAAAAGTAGCCTGTAGCATCACCTCTTGCCAGTAGATGGGGGTATTTCTGCACTGATAGATGTCAGGGTATGTAAAAACCTGTAAAACTGAAACCCAAAGTCTAAATGAGTGTGGTTGGAATAAATTGTGTTGAAGAGTTAGAAACTGAAAATTTGACTCCAATGTGTAATGAAAAATCATACTTTAGTGTGAGCTTTCTTAGGTAAACTCTTTAAATGCTACATGTTGTAGGAGTAGATAGTAGAGTTGCAAACATTAGTAATTAGTTCTGTTTTTATTTTTGTGATTTTTGTGTCATCAGGCTTTACATATAACTTTCTTCCTCCAGTGAAGAAGAAAACACTGATTGGTTGGTAATATTATTCAGAATTATATGAATCTAATACCATAAATAAGGTTGATAGAGATTTTTTACAGTTGAACTTGGGGAATTTTGTAAAGAAAGAAGGATGGAAAAAAAACTTAAAGAAAAGTAAAACGGCATTTGATACATTCAAAATACCATCTCTAACATGGTACTGCATACGTAGTACTTCAATAAATTGTGTGTGTGTGTGTGTGTTTTGTTTTTTGTTTTTGTTTTTGTTTGAAATGGTCTCACTCTGTCACTCAGCCTTATGGCTCACTATAGCCTTGACCACCTGGGCTCAAGTAATCCTCCTGCCTCAGCCTTCTGAGGAGCTGAGACTACAGGTATGTGGCACCATGCTTGTGTAATTTTTAAATTTTTTTGTAGAAATGGAGTCTCATTATGTTGCCCAGGCTGGTCAAACTCCTGGCTTCAAGCAGTCCTCCAGTCTTGGCCTCCGAGAATGCTGGAGTTACATGTGTGAGCCATTTGTGAATTAAAGAATGATGAAATTGAAAATAGGCTTTCGTGATCTCAGGGACCTCAGTTGAAACAAGTAAGATCTCTCTTTGTGATGTCATTATTGAATTAACTAACATTTATACCTTAGTAATTTCAACAACATTAAGTTATAAAGATATAGGACTGAAGTGTTCATTTGTTAATATTTGACTCGATGGATAGAACTGTTTTACCACACTCTGCAAATTTTGCTTCTTAACAAAATGAAGATCACTAACATTCACTGGAATAAAATCTGTTGCTGGATTATCATCTAAGAAAAGTCACATGTAAGTAGTCTGTCAATGTTAGGAAGATAATTTAACATTTTTTTCAGAGTTCTATTGTTTTAAGATATTCTCATTTATTGTCTCATTTAATTACTATTGAGATCCTGTTTTTTTTTTTTTTTTTTTTTTTTTAAGAAATAGGGTCTCACTGTGTTGCCCAGGCTGGAGTGCAGTGGCATGATCGTAGCTCACTTACAGCCTGGAACTCCTAGGCTCAAGCAGTCTTCCTGCTTCAGCCTCTTGAGTAGCTAGGACAATAGGTGCTCACCACTGTGCCTGGCTAATTAAGAAAAAAAGTTTTTAAGGACTGGGTCTCACTGTTGCCCAGGATCGTCTTGAACTCTGGGTTTCAAGCAGTGCTCTCACCTTAGCCTCCCTGGTAGCTGGAATTACAGACATGAGCCACTGTGTCTGCCAAGGTGTCTTTGTAGGTAATCTGAACCAGTGAAAGTGAAATGAGCACCTTTTATCTGACGAAATTTGTTCCCTAAATCTTTTTTCTTTTTTTAGACAGAGTCTTACTCTGTCACCCGGGCTGAAGTGCAATGGCGTGATCTCAGCTCACCGCAACCTCCCCCTCCTGGGTTCAAGCGATTCGCCTTCATCAGCCTCCCAAGTAACTGGGATTACAGGTGCCTGCCACCACCACGCTTGGCTAATTGTTGTATTTTTAGCACAGACAGCGTTTCACCATGTTGGCCAGGCTGGTCTCAAGCTCCTGACCTCAGGTGATCCGCCCGCTTCAGCCTCCCAGAGTGCTGGGATTACAGGCGTGAGCCACTGTACCCAGCCTCTATTCCAGTTCTTTAGAAATGAGGATAGATGTGCCAAAAGTTCATTGTGATAAAATTTGAAGCTTCATATATTTTAGTTTTCTCTTTCCCAGTTTCTTCTGATTTTTTTCTTTTTTTTGTTTCTTCTGATTTCCAGCTTAGTTAACCCCTAATTATGTTTTTTCTAGCAAGGAAGAAGACTAAGAATAATGAAGAAATATGCTCATATTTACAATTCATTCAGTAAACATTTGCTGGGAGTCTTACATGCACCTAACACTGAGATGTAGGCTCTAGGATTTTAAGAAGAATTTAAGACTTTTATCTTGCTTTCAGGGAACTTGGAGGTAACCAAACAGATAAGACTTGATGGATGAAATAACCACAGTCAGTGCTAGAGTTAATGGTGTACGCAATGAGGGTGAAATAAAATAATGAAAGCCCATAGGTATTTCTAAGGGGGCTTTCTAGATTCTGCAATTGATCTGTCTTTCATATTTTCTACCTTCCACTTTACAAAGAAAGGCACATTGGCCAGACATCCCAAATAGTACATTGTGGTGAGAGGCCTTCCACCCCACCAGAGAGACAAATCAGAATGTTGGTGGGAAGGCAGTGATATCAGTGACTGGGTACCATCTTTTCATAAGTCAGGCATATTTCACTCTGTAGTTTTCAACAAAATTGAAGGACTTGATCAAGTTTTAGCTGATTATTAAAAATAATTTTTATAGGGCCAGGAGTGGTGGCTCATGCCTGTAATCCCAGCACTTTGGGAGGCTGAAGGGATGGATCGCTTGAACTCATGAATTCGAGACCAGCCTGGGCAACATGGTGAAGCTCCATCTCTACAAAAGCTACAAAAATTAGCCTAGTGTGTGGTGCATACCTGTAGTCCCAACTACTTGGGAGGCTGAGGCGGGAGGATGGCTTGAGCCCAGCAGGCAGAGATTGCAGTGAGCCGAGATGGTGCCACTGCACTCTAGCCTGGGCGATAGAGCCAGACCTTGTCTCAATTTTAAAAAAAGAAAAAAAAAAGAAAAATTCCAGTGGCTCATGCCTGTAATCCCAGCACTTTGGGAGGCTGAGGCAGGCAGATCACTTGAGGTCAGGAGTTCAATACCAGCCTGGCCAACATGGTGAAACCCTGTCTCTACTAAAAATACAAAACTTAGTTGGGCATGGTGGTGCATGCCTGTAATCCCAGCTACTCGGGAGGCTGAGACATGAGAATTGCTTGAACCTGGAGACAGAGGTTGCAGTGAACCGAGATGGCACCACTGCACTCCAGCCCAGGCAACAGAGCGGGACTCCATCTCAAAAAAAAAAAAAAAAAAAAAAAAAAAAAAAATTGTAAGAAATAGTGAAGTCAAATGCCATTTCCCAGAAAATTTTTAAAAATTATAGATCTTGGTAATTTTTTTTGGCATCTAACTCAAAGAATTTAATGGCATTGCTATAACAAAACTTCTTTCATTCTTATCTACTTATTTGTGTGAATAGGTTTTCTTAGCATTTATATTTATAGAATGAAAAATGGGATTAGAATTTATGTTGTACCCTCATTCCAGCAATAAGTAATAGTCATTAATAGACACATGAAGTAATTGAAAGTAAGAAAACCCCATCCATCTCATTAAGAGATGCATTTCCACCATATGTCTGTAATCCCAGCTACTCAGAAGGCTGAGGCAGGAGGGTTGTTAAGCCTAGGAGTTTGAGACCAGCCTGGCAACATAGCGATACCCTGTCTTGAATTAAAAAACAAACAAACAAGCAAAAGACATGCATGTCCAATTATTCTCTTGCTTGTCTTCCTACCCACTTTTCTGTTTTTCTTAATTATTATTTTTTTAGGGACAAGGTCTCACTATGTTGCCCAGGGTGATGTGTACTAGCTATTCACAGGTGTGAACATAACACATTGCAGCCTCAAACTCATGGGCTCAACCTATCCTCCTGCCTCAACCTCCAGAGAAGCTGGGACTACAGCTGTACACCACTGTACCTGATACCCCTCTCCATTTTTGAATAATTGGTTTGTTTAATCAGAATCCAGAAGAGGTCTACACATTATATTGGGTTGGTATGTCTCTTAATTATCTTTTAAACTGTAGCTTTCTCCTTTCTTCCTCTGAATTTTCTTTTTCTTCAGATTTATTTATTATAGAAAACAGATTTATTAAATACCTCAGCATCTCAAAGCTCTTTATCATTTGGCCCTAGCCTTCCCATCATACCAATGTGTTCTACCACTCTGAACTCCTTGTCTTTTCTTAAATTTCATAATCTCTTGTATCTCTAAGTTTTTGACAGTGCTGTTGCCTTAGATGATGCTGTTACCCATCTTCCTCCTTCCCCACCTAGTCTTCCTGCCTAATCTACTCAGCACTTTTTTTTTTTTTTGAGACAGTCTTGCTCTTGTCATCCAGGCTGAAGTGCAGTGGTGTGATCTCGGCTCACTGCAACCTCTGCCTTCTGGGTTCAAGCAGCTCCTGCCTCAGCCTCTTGAGTAGCTGGAACTACAGGCGCCTGCCACCATGCCTGGCTAATTTTTGTGTATATGTATATTTTTGGTAGAGATGGGGTTTCACCATGTTGGCCAGGCTGGTCTCAAACTCCTGACCTCAGGTGATCCGCCTGTCTCAGCCTCCCAAAGTGCTGTGATTATAGGCGTGAGCCACCATGCCCGGCTACTCAGCACTTTTTTTTTTTTCCTTTTTTTTTGAGACAGAGTCTTGCTCTTGTCACCTAGGCTGGAGTGCAGTGGTTTGATCAGGGCTTACTGAAGCCTGGACCATCCAGGCTCAAGCACTTCTCCTGCCTCAGCCTCCTGAGTAGTTGGGGCTATAGGTATGTGCCACCATACTTGGCTAAATTTTTTTTAATTTTTATTTTTAGGAGAGATGAGGTTCTGATGTGTTGCCAAGGCTGTTCTCAAACTCCTGAGCTCAATTAATCTAACTGCCTTAGCCTCTTAAATTGTTGGGAGTACAGGCATGAGCCACCAAGCTTGGTCCTCCAGTTTTAAGACATAGCTGAGGCTGGGCACGGTGGCTTATGCCTGAAATCCCAGCACTTTGAAGGCTGAGTCAGGTGGATTGCCTGAACAACATGGTGAAACTCCATCTCTACAAAAACTACAAAAATTAGCCTGGTGTGTGGTGCGTACCTGTAGTCCCAACTACTTGGGAGGCTGAGGTGGGAGGATGGCTTGAGCCCAGCAGGCAGAGGTTGCAGTGAGCCGAGATTGTGCCACTGCACTCCAGGAGTTTGAGACCAGCCTGGGCAATATGGTGAAACCCTATCTCCACTAAAAATATAAAAATTAGCCAGGCTTGGTGGCGCGCACCTATAATCCAGCAACTTAGGAGGCTGGGGCAGGAGAATTGCCTGAACCCAGGAGGCAGAGGCTGCAGTGAGCCGAGATCACACCACTGCACTCCAGCCTGGGCCACAGATTGAGACTCAGTCTCAAAAAACAAACAAACAAAAAACGTAGCTGAAGCATCATCTCCTCTGAGAATTCTTCCCAGGCTTCCCCAGGCTGAGTTAGGTGTCCCTCTCTATTAGTATCCTGATAGGAAACAAGTAACACTCTTTTTTTTTTTGGAGACGGAGTCTCACTCTGTCACCCAGGCTGGAGTGCAGTGGCGCGTTCTTGGCTCCCTGCAAGCTCCGCCTCCCGGGTTCACGCCATTCTCCTGCCTCAGCCTCTCCAAGTAGCTGGGACTACAGGCGCCCGCCACCACGCCCGGCTAATTTTTTGTATTTTTAGTAGAGATGGGGTTTCACCATGGTCTCAATCTCCTGACCTCGTGATCCACCCGCCTTGGCCTCCCAAAGTGCTGGGATTACAAGCGTGAGCCACCGTGCCCGGCCACAAGTAACCCTCTTAATTAGGTCAAAGAGTGGAATGAAGGGAGTATTTACAGTGGTATGGGAAGGGTTACGGGAATCCAGCAAGGAATAGTGCAGCACCTGGGGACTAGCAATGATAGGAAGTTGCACCATATTTGGCCTAGCAAGGGCAAAGGGAGAGAGTAGTTGTGGGAGTCCAGAGAGACCCTGGTTGTTGCTTCTCATTTATTGAACTCAATTTAAAGCCAGAGAACAAAGAGCCCAGTTTATGTAGTACATGACAGCAGCCTCCTAGGGCACAGGGTAAAGGATGGAGAATAGATCTGGAGGAGTAAATAGAAAACAAAATATCTAGCACATCTTTATTCTCCTGTATTACTTTAGCATAATTCTCATTGTATTACTTAATATATCGATTTAAAATTCAATTTAGGCCGGGTGCAGTGGCTCATGCCTGTAATCTCAGCACTTTGAGAGGCCAATGCAGCTGGATGGCTTGAACTCAGGAGTTCGAGACCAGCCTGGACTACATGGCGAAACTCCGACTCTACCAAAAAAAACAAAAATTAGCTGGGCATGGTGGCGTGCCTGTGATCCCAGCTACTTGGGAAGCTGAGATGGGAGGGTCACTGGAGCCCAGAAAGTTGAGGCTGCAGTGAACCGTGATGGCGCCACTGTACTCCAGCCCAGGTGATAGAGCGAGAACCTATCTCAAAGTAAAAAAATAAAGGGTAAAATTCAACTTAAGCCTGGATAACATGGTGAAACTCCGTGTCTACAAAATGTACAAAAAAATTAGCCAGGCGTGGTGGTGCATGCCTGTAGTCCCAGCCACCAGGGAGGCTGAGGTGGGAGGATCTCTTGAGCCTGGGAGGTCGAAGCTGCAGTGAGCCATGAGTGTGCCACTGCACTCCAACTGGGGTGACAGAGGAAGACCCTGTCTCAAAAAAATAAATAAATAAATAAAATTCAACTTAAAATTGGTTGGTTGATGTTTTCTCCATAGCACTGTGAACTTCCTTATAGCTGTAGACTCATTCATACTAATATTTGCATACACACAGTGCTTAATAGATATGTGTTAATTAAATGAATACAAGTTTTAAAAAGGGATGGCTGATAAACATAATTTATTATGTCCTTCTTAGTGGTAATATGTGATAATTCTTTGTTCAAAAGAGAGTAAACTTAATTTTGGCTTTGTTTGGCAGTTTTGATGCTTCTGCAATAAATGGCTCGCTCATTTTTTTTCAGGAGAGGCCAGGGATTAATTTAGGCCATAATAAATAACTACTATATTTAGTAGGATTATATAGTGCAAGGCTCTCAGTTGACTACTCAGTGGCCTGATAAGTATATTTAACCATTCTCTTTTGCTATAGAAGAATCATGATGCAGGTAAAGAATCTGTAGAGATTATAAGGCCAATTATGCTGACTTTAGGGAGAATGTACCTTGCTTTCTGTGAGTTATTATATTACATAGCTTTTCCAGATCCCTTAGATACATGGAAGCTGGAAAATGACCTGCATTGCTAGCCAAACAAATTCTTCTCCTCCTCCCAATTATTTACATGAATTATCACATATTTGCTAGAAAAGGCTTATTAGAATTGCTGCATAAAAAATGACCCTAGGGCCGGGTGTGGTGGCTCACACCTGTAATCCCAGCACTTTGGGAGGCTGAGGCGGGTGGATTGCCTGAGCTCAGGAGTTCGAGACCAGCCTGTGTAACATGGTGAAACCCTGTTTCTACTAAAATACAAAAAATTAGGCAGGCGTGGCGGCATGCACCTGTAATTCCAGCTACTCGGGAGGCTGAGGCAGGAGAATTGCTTGAATCTGGGAGGTGGAGGTTGCAGTGAGCCGAGATTGCGCGATTGCATTCCAGCTGGAGTGAGACTAATAGTTTTATTATCTCATGGTTTCTGTGGGTCAGGGATTTGGCAAGGGGCTTAATTGGGTCATTTTGGCCCAGAGTCTGTTGTGTGTTTATTCAAATGGTGGCTGGAACTGGAATTGCTGGGGGGTGGCTTGGCATATCTCTCACTTCAGGTCATGTCAGAGCCTCCATGTGGTCTCTCTACATGGGCTGGTTTATGGCAGCTTTACGGCAGCTACACTGCTAGCATGACTGACTCAGGGCACCAGCAGGAATTGTCCAAGGAACAAAGTGAAAGTTACATCTCCTTTTCTGACTTAGACTAGGAAGCCCTACCTGCATTCTATTGGTTACGAAATAAGGTAGTTACAGGCTATTCTAGATTTTAGGAGAGTGAACATAAACTCCCATATCTTGCTAGAAGAAGTTTCAAAGAATTTGCAGCCATTTAAAAAATTGTCACAGGTGGTGGCAGTGGCAACAGGTGCTGCTACTTTTTGTTTTTGGGGGGGTTGGACTATTTATTCTTTATTAATCTAACAGATAAAAATTTTCAGCTTTTATAATTTATTTTGTGTTCTACCTTTGAATTTCGAGGAATTGTATTACAGAGCACTTAACAAATGGCATAAAAATTTCCAGCAGCTTCTAGAAGAGTTATGATAGCTTATTAAAGTATAAAATCCATAAATTATTTTGATAAAGGATTAAAAAGGTCATAGAGAAGCAGATTGGTAAAAAAGCAGACCCTATCTGAATAAAATAATTTATATGAATATGTGAATTAATTCTCTGGAATTTTTTTTGGAATGATTTTTGTATTGAAAAAATTATAATTCAAGGTTAAGAATAAAAGGATGTTAGTGCTTCCCTATAGGGTCTACATTGATTTTCTTTTTTTTCTTTTCTTTTTTTTTGAGATGGGGTCTTGCTCTGTTGCCAAGCTGGAGTGCTGTGGCACGATCTCGGCTCACTGCAACCTCCAACTCCCTGGTTCAGATGATTCTCCTGCCTCAGCCTCCTGAGTAGCTGGGATCACAGGCACCCGCCACCCGCCACCATGCCCAGCTAATTTTTGTATTTTTAGTACAGACGGGATTTCACCACGTTGGCCAGGATGATCTCGGTCTCCTGACCTCGTGATCTGCCTGCCTCGGCCTCCCAAAGTGCTGGGATTACAGGTGTGAACCACTGCGCCCAGCCTCATTGTTTTTCTTTAACCCGTCTACAATCCATTCTCCACAGTATAGTTTCATGAATTAAAAAAGAAAAAAGTAAATTGGATGATTTTACTTCCTTGCTTTAACCCTCCAGTGTCTTTCCATTATACTTTGAATGAAATAGACACTATCTAAGACCTTATATAATCTGCCCCTGTTGACTGGGCTTTTCTTTGCTCATTATGCATTAGTCACGTGGATTTTCTTTTAATTTCTTGAAAAGGCCAATCTCTTCCACCTCAGAGTCTTTATATATATTCTTTCTTTTGAAGGAATTTTCTTTCTCTTGTTTCTTCTTATTTTTCTGTGTCAGTTGTATTATCTCAAAGAGTTCCTAAGTAGTCTGTCTAAAGTAGTCTCTACGCTCATTATGCTACCTCCATAATATCCTGTTAACTTCTGAGAACCGAACACAATTTCTTTTAATATTCATTTATTTATCTGTTTACTGTCTTTTTAAAAATAAACTTTTGATTTTAGAATAGCTTTAGATGTATAGAAAAACCTGTAAATCTAAAGCTCTGTAAATCTGAAGATAGTATAGAGTTCTTGTATTTCCGCAACCAGTTTTCCCTATTAACTAATCTTACATTAGTATGGTATATTTGTTATAATTAATGAACCAATATTGGTACACTTTTATTAACTAAAATCCATATTTATTCCGATTAGTTTTTACCTAATGCTGTTCATTGTTTTTTAATCCCTATTAGATGGGGAGCACCCACAGGGCAGGGATTGTGTGCGTGTTTCATTTACCTAATGTAATGCCAAACAGTAACAGGTACTTGGGAAGTATTTCTTGAGTGACTACTGGAAAGAAGTCTTAGAGTTTATAGTCTGACTTAAACTTCCCCATTTTAGGTGAGAAAATTGCTTAGGGAGGCATATGTGTCTTCTCCAAGTCCCATGGGTAATTCATGGTATAGCTGGTATTAGACACCACATCTTATGATATCCAGTTGCTATTATCTCTTTGAAACTAATGAACCTTAATTTTCTTGTCTTTCTTTCTTTTTTTTTTTTTTTTGAGTCAGAGTCTTGCTCTGTCGCCCAGACTGGAGTGCAGTGGTACGATCTCAATTTACTGCAACCTCCGCCTCCCGGGTTCAAGTGATTCTCCTGCCTCAGCCTCCCAAGTAGCTGGGATTACAGATGTGCACCACCAGGCCTGGCTAATTTTTGTATTTTTAGTAGAGACGGGGTTTTCCCATGTTGGTCAGGCTGGTCTCGAACTACTGACCTCAAGTGATCTACCCACCTCAGCCTCCCAAAGTACTGGAATTACAGGTGTGACTCACCACACCCAGCCTGAAGCTTAATTTTCAAGACCCAATCTGAGGGTCTGGGAGGGACCCTAGCAATGTGTTCACTTGGTTAATGTTTTAAAAAGTTTTATTGGTATATAATATATGAATGAGAAAATTCATAAATATTATAAGTGTGTAGTTTAAGATTTTTTACAAACTGAACACACATATATAACTAGCATCCAGATCAAGAAACAGAACATTGCCAGTATGTGGTCACATATCTTTGAAGAATTTGCAAATGTAAGTTATCTAAACCACAGTCAGCTAAGATTGCTGTCTTTTTACCCGACTTCCCCTTTGTTACACTCTTTCTTATGTTGGGTGGCATTGGAATGGCTGTGGGCACTTTTGGGGTCTGGCTATGGGGAAATTGACTTGGAGAGATACTAGTTGGATTTTAGCAGGATATGTTTATGTGGTTCATAACCTCTTTGTGTATAGTCAAGGTATTACTAGCCATCCCAGTATGGCAACGGTTTCTAGGAATACTTTGTTGTGCTAACTCATGGGGCATTGTGACATAAACCTGCATAGCCAGAGGTTGTCTAACAATATGAATGTGTCCTATGGCATCTGGCACCCAAAGTGTGTGGTTAATAGAGGAAAAACAAGGTTTGATGTCAAAAGCCAGTCTGGGGAAAATTCTTTAAGATTTTATAGCTTTAATGAAAGAAACTTGTTAAGAATTTTCCCAGGTTTGACCGTAGTCCTAAAAGTTTATATAACATTATTTATTGATAATGTTCCTGTGCTAAAAGAAAACTTTTCTAAGCCATCAATAACAACAACAGGCTGGGCGTGGTAGCTTACGCCTGTAATCCCAGCACTTTGGGAGGCTGAGGCAGGCAGATCACTTGAGGTCAGGAGTTTGAGACCAGCCTGCCCAACATGATGAAACCCTGTCTCTAATAAAAATACAAAAATTGGTCAGGCGCAGTGGCTCATGCCTGTAATCCCAGCACTTTGAGAAACTGAGGTGGGTGGATCACTTGAGGTCAGGAGTTCAAGACCAGCCTGGCCAACATGGTGAAACCCCATCTCTATTAAAAATACAAAAATTAGTTGGGCATGGTGGTGCATGCCTGTAATCCTAGCTACTTGGGAGGCTGAGGTAGGAGTATCACTTGAACCCAGGAGGTGGAGGTTGCAGTGAGCCAAGATCATGCCACTGCACTCCAGCCTGGGCAACAGAGTGAGACTCTTGTCAAAAAAAGAAAAAAAAAAAAAGAAAAAACTCATGGGAAAGTGTGGTATTGGTGTAAGGATTAAGATATAGATCAATGGAATAGAATAGAAAGTCCAGAAAGAAAATTATACATTTGTGGTCAGTTGATTTTTTTTTTTTTTTTTTTTTTTGACAAGGGCGCCAAAACCATTCAATGGGGAAAGATTAGTCTTTTTAAAAAATGGCGTTGGGGCCGGGTTCTGTGGCTCACACCTGTAATCCTAGCATTTTGGAAGGCCAAGGTGGGTGGATCATTTGAAGTCAGTAGTTTGAGACCAGCACAGTCAACATGGCAAAACCCTGTCTCTACTAAAAATACAAAAATTAGCCAGGTGTGGTGGCACACGCTTGTAGTCTCAGCTACTGGGGAGGCAGAGGCAGGAGAATCGCCTGAACCTGGGAGGCGGCAGTTACAGTGAGCCAAGATCGCGCTATTGCACTCCAGCTTGGGCAACAGAACGAGACTCCGTCTCAAGAAAATACTAATACTAATACTAATAATAATAATAATAATAATGGTGTTGGACCAACTGGATTTCCACATGCAAAAGAATGAAGTTGAACCTCTACCTCATACCATATATAAAAATTAACTCAAAGTGGATTAAAGACTAAATGTAACAATGCAAGCCATAAGACTCTCAGATGGATGGCTGGGTGTGGTGGCTCACACTTGTAATCCCAGCATTTTGGGAGGTCGAGACGAGTGGATTGTTTGAGGCCAGGAGTTCGGGACCAGTCTGGCCAACATGATGAAACCCCGTCTCTACTAAAAATACAAAAATTAGCCAGGAATGGTGGCAGGCACCTGTAATCTAACTTACTTGGGAGGCTAAGGCAAGAGAATCACTTGAACCTGGGAGGCAGAGATTGTAGTGAGCCGAGACCATGCCACTGCACTCCAGCCTGGGTGACAGAGCAAGACTCTATCTCAAAAAAAAAAAAAAAAATCTCTTAGATAGAAACACAAGACTTTGGATTGGATTCTGTCAATTTAAACAAAAATCTTATTTATTTATTTTTGTAAAGATGAGGTCTCACTCTGTTGCCCAGACTGGTCTCGAACTCCTGGGCTCTAGAGATCCTCTTGTCTCGGCCTGCCAAAGTGACAGGATTACAGGTATTAGCCACTGCAGCCAGCCTAGACTCTCAAAATTAAAAATGTTTGTGTCCAAAAGGACACTAACAAGAAAGCTAAAAGATAACTCATAGAATGGGAGAAAATATTTGTAAATTATACCTGATAAGGGTCTAGTATACAGAATATATAAAGAACTCTTTTTTTTTTTTTTTCTTGTTTTGAGGTGGAGTCTTGCTCTGTCGCCCAGGCAGGAGTGCAGCAGCATGATCTTAGCTCACTGCAACCTCCACCTCCTGGGTTCAAGTGATTCTTCTGCCTCAGCCTCCCGAGTAGCTGGGACTAGAGGTGCACACCACCATGCCCAGCTAATTTTTTTTTTTTTTTTTTTTGAGGCAGAGTCTGGCCCTGATGTCCAGGCTGAGTGCAGTGGTGTGCAATCTCGTCTCACTGCAACCTCCACCTCCTGGGTTCAAGCGATTCTCCTGCCTCAGCCTCCCAAGTAGCCGGGATTACAGGTGTGTGCCACCACATCCGGCTAATGTTTATATTTTTAGTAGAGATGGAGTTTCGCCATGTTGGCCAGGCTGGTCTTGAACTCCTGACCTCAGGTGATCCACCAACCTCAGCCTCCCAAAGTGCTGGGATTACAGGTGTGAGCCACCACACCCGGCCTTAAGGAACTCTTAAAACTCAACAATAAAAGGACAAACAATCCAGTTAAAAAAATGGGCAACTAGCCAGTTAAAAAATGGGCAACTAGCCAGATTATAGGCACATGCCTATAATCTCAGCTACTTGAGAGGCTGAGGTGGGAGGATCCCCTGAGAACAGCCTGGGCAGCATAGTGAGACCACATCTCAAAAAAAAGGAGCAAAGGGTTTGAATAGACAGTTCTCCAGAGAAGATATATCAGTGGCCAAAAAGCACGTGAAAAGATGCCCAATATCTTGAATCATTAGGGAAATGAAAATGAAAACCACAATGGGATACTACTTCACACCCACTAGAAGGACTATAATAATGGGAAAATAACAAATGTTAGCAAAGATGTGGAGAAATTGGAACCCTCATACATTGTTGGTGGGAATGTAAAGTAGTTCAACCACTCTGCTAAACAGTTTGTGGCAGTTTTTCAGAAAGTTAAACGTAGTTACTATATGACTCAGCAATTCCATTCCTAGGTACATACATAAGAGAACTGAAAACATATGTTCACACAAAATCTTGTGCATAGTAGCATTATTCATAACAGCCAAAATAGTTGTGTGGAAACAACGCAGATGTCTGTCAACTGAATGGATAAACAAAATATGGCATATCTATACAATGGAATATTATTCAGCCATAAAAGGGAATAAAGTGCTGATGATGTATGCTATAGTATGGATGAGCTCAAAAAATTAGGTTGATTGAAAGAAGCCAGACACAAAAAGCCATATTGATAATTCCAGTCTGCAAATCCATAGACAGAAGGTAGATTTTCAGGTTGCTAGGGGACGGGGGAGGGAAGATGGGGAGTGACTGCTGACAGGTAGTATGGGGGTTGTTTTGGGGTGATGGAAATGTTCTGGAATTAGATATTGGTGATAGTTGTACAGCACTGTGACTATGCTAAAAATTATTGAATTATACAGTTTAACATGGTGATTTTCATGTTATGTGACTTTTATTTTTTATTTATTTATTTTGAGACCTAGTCTCACTCTGTTGCCCAGGCCAGAGTGCAGTGGTGTGATTTCGGCTCACTGCAACCTCCACCTCCCTGGTTCAAGCGATTCTCGTGCCTCAGCCTCCCAAGTACCTGGGATTACAGCTGTGCACCACCACACCCAGCTAAGTTTTGTATTTTTAATAGAGATGGAATTTCACCATGTTGGCCAGGCTGGTCTTGAACTTCTGGCCTCAAGCGATCCACTCACCCTGGCCTCCCAAAGTGCTGAGATTACAGGTGTGAGCCACCATGCCTGGCCTTACGTGACTTTTATCTGGAAACAAATGGGAAAAAAACTTGTCATAACAAATATTATTATTAGGTTATGATGTTTGTGGCTTTTGCCAGTTAAAATTTATGATTTATTTTCTCATTGTAAATTGAATATTGGCTGTCAATACCCAGTTCTGTGCTCTTAAAGTGGAGCCTCCAAACTCTGTAAACTCCAGGCTTCATGAAATCTGAATGCACCCAGGATATATATATATAAGCATCAGATAAAAATCATTCAAGGACTGAGTCTTCTTTTTAAGCATGAAAATTTAAGCTTGAATTGAACAAATATGTTTATTTCTGCTCTGTCCCCAAGCCCCATTCACGGTGAGTAAGAGAATAAAAACAGCATAAATCTGCAAGAGCAGAAAGAACAGGAGACAGCAAATAAGTGGTATAAAAAAACTTCAGGGAAATGGAAGGTGGTTGGAGTAGATTAATTAGCTGAGAAAGTGGAATATAAAATATCTGCAGAGGCGGATACCAATTCCTTGCATGATTCTGGCCAGTTCATATCACCTATCTCTAGAAAGACTCAGGAATTGAAGGTGCCAGGTATCTCTGAGGGTGCAAGCAAGATGTGAAGCTGAAAGCAGGAAATGGTTTAAAGTCGGTGGAAAGTTCTATACATGCCTCATCCTAGGCAGGCAGATGAGTGTTCGTATCCAACCTCACAAAAAGTCAAAGATTTATCTTGTGGAGAAAGCCAGACTGCCTGTAGACCCAGGAATACCTGGTGCTGTGGAAGGTGGTAAAGAAATGCCCAGCTGAAAACGAGGGGATTTGCCACATCTTTAAATGGTGAAACTCCCAGCCCTCTTGTATTACCTAGCTCCAAGAATGCTAGCAGCCAGTTATTCTCTTTTTGTTTGTTTTTGTTTTTTGTTTTGAGACAGTCTCACTGTCACCCAGGCTGGAGTACAGTGGTGGGATCTCGGCTCACTGCAACCTACAGCTTCTGGGTTCAAGCGATTTTCGTGCCTCAGCCTCCCAAGTAGCTGGGATTACAGGTGTGCACCACCACACCTGGCTAATTTTTGTATTTTTAGTAGAGACAGGGTTTCGCCATGTTTGCCATGCTGGTCTCAAGCTCCTGACCTCAGGTGATCTGCCCACTTCGGCCTCCCAAAGTGTTGTGATTACAGGCATGAGCCACCACACTCGGCCTATATAAATTTTATGTTTTTACAGTAACTTTGTATGGAGAGTATAAAACTCTTCACAACATTTTTTTGGGGGGTGGGGGGCTAATCTCTTGGTAGTTGCCTGTGTTAATAAGTTACCTCTAAAGTTTAGAATTGAAAGTTGTTTGGTGTTTTCAGCATATTACTGAAGGCTCAGAATTGTAGGGACCAGAATTTTACTGATTCTCTAATGCCTCTAATCAACTGAAGTTGAGATAATTCATGTTATGTGAAAGACAAACCAATGATGCTAGTTGAATCCTGGAATTTAAACTTACAACAAAGTGAATATGATATGACATATTTAATGGTTATTCTTACTATATTGTATTATAAATATATGGTAAAGGGATTTATGTATTTATTTTTACCCAGCTAATAAACATTTTCACCTGGGATGGAATGATACTGGGTTGGGTATGGAGGGTTTAAGTGGAAAGGGAGTGTTCTTTCTCTGTTTTTGTTTTTATACTCTGCTTTCTCTTTGAAGTTGTTCTTTCCTCTATTTGATTTTGAGGGACCCTGATTGACTCCCAGTACCTGGATATAGAAGAATCTATAGGTAGAGATCTGTTTTTTTGTTTTGTTTTGTTTTGTTTTTGAACAGGGTCTTGCTTTGTCACCCAGCATGGAGTACAGTAATATGATCATGGCTCACTGCAGCCTCAGCCTCCTGGGCTCAAGCCATCCTCCCACTTCAGCCTCCCAAGTAACTGGGACTATAGGTGCGTGCCACCATGCCTGGCTAATTTTTGTGTTTTTATAGAGACAGGGTCTCCCCAGGTTGCCCAGGCTGGCCTCGAACTTCTGGGCTCAAGCTGTCTCCCTGCCTTGGCCTCCCAAAGTGCTGGGATTACAGACTTGAGCCACCACACCCGGCCTCTACCTTCTGTTACAACAGTAAATACTCTGTTCAGTAATACTCTGAAGTAGGCGAGTACAAATACTATCATATTGTCATCAGAAAACACTGATCTCAGAGAGGTTAAGTCATTTGTCCAAGGGCTCACAGCCCTTCTCTTAAGTGTGGGAAGCTGGAATTTGAAACCAGATGTGTTTTATTCCTGTCTCTAAGCTCTGTGTTACACTGTCTTCCTAAATCGTTTAGGTCTCTTGACAGAAGTCTGGAGGCCTTTGAACAGTTTTTTTCCCCAAGACTTGTCTCATTTTCCCCTTCAGCTGAAAAAAGGATATAGGAAGCATTTGTAACTTCCTTAAGACCAGGTTTTAGGTCAAATAGGCTGAGTATGTGTTTTGAATTAAGAGAAGTTTTTTTTTGTTTGTTTGTTTGTTTGTTTCGTGTCCTGCCCATCGCTCTTTCCCACAGCTGCCCTGAGTTAAGTCAATTGGAAATGGATTTGGTTTAATAGACACACATTTCCTGGGAGGGTTGATGTAAAGAGTGTGTAGGGGCATGGTCAGTTATTAACCATGCGGTGTGGATTGCACGACACTTTGGCCAGTCTAGCTCCGGACATCTGAGCTGATGTATAAATTTGTGATTGATGTGCCAAGTCAAAACTTCTGGAGATTAAAATTTAGCTTTGCTTCTTCCCACCCACCCCTTTTTAAAAAGAGAGGTGGTGGCTTATGCCTGTAATCCCAGCACTTTGGGAGGTCGAGGTGGGCAGATCATTTGAGGTCAGGAGTTTGAGACCAGCCTGGTCAACATAGTGAAACCCGGTCTCTACTAAAAATACAAAAATTATCTGGGTGTGGTAGTGAGCGATTATAATCCCAGCTACTTGGGAGGCTGAGGCAGGAGAATTTCTTGAACCCGGGAGGCAGAGGTTGGCAGTGAGCCGAGATTGCAACATTGTACTCCAGCGTGGGCAAGTGTGCCTCTGTCCCCCCACTCCCCCCCCCCCGCCCCCGCAAAAAAAGAGAGTCTTAGAATAATATTAGGGTGGTGGGTGGTTAATAGATGTTGAGAGGCAGATGTGATAGCAAAGTGCAGCTTTGCTGACCCTATATTTCTGATTCTCTCAGGTGTTTAATGAGCTAATCCATATAACGTGCATAAGCACCATGTCTGAGAAGTGGTAAATGCTCAATGAATATTAATTATTGTGTAAATATTTCTTATATCCAATAAAAAGTGTGAAAATGAGGGCAGAGGTGGAATTAGGGTCATGTCAAATTTCTGTTTTTTGTTTGTCTCATGTTGTTTTGTTTTTTGGGAGGGGGTGTTTAAGTGCTTTTTGTGTTCTGAGAGAGGAGATTTTAGGAGCTGGGCTGGTTTTCAAAGATGACCAGTCAAGGTGTGTTCCTCATCTGTGAAGCTTAGTTAATTCTCCTCTGTGGACTCTGGAACTTTGTCTTATTAAGTACTCTTTTTATCTTCTTTCAGAATTTAAATATCCACATGTGTCTCTCATCTTTAAAGGCCTTTCTTAGCCCATTTCCTTTAACCCCTGCATTTCTTCATTATAGGTCTGACCTTTACAAAGAGTAGTCTACTCTTGTGATGTGTATCCTTGTTTTCATATCTCTCTCTCCCCCTCCCTTCCTCCCTCCCTCTCCACCCCGCCTCACCCCCGTCCCTCCCTCCCTTTTCTTGACCCGAGTAGCTGGTACTACAGGCACGCGCCACCACACCCTGCTAATTTGTAAATTTTTTGTAGAGATGGTGTCTTCCCATGTTGCCCAGGCTGGTCTTGCACTCCTGCAATCAAGTGATCTTCCTGCATTGGCCTCCCAGAGTGCTGGGATTACAGCATGAGCCACTACACATGGCCTTCACCTTTCATTTATGCACTAACCCAGCCTTTGCCCACTACTCTTATGAAGCTGCTCTTAGGGAGGATACTAGTGCTCTAACTGATGACCAGACTTTTCTGACTTGACCTCACCACCGCATTTGACTAATAGTTGCTTTTCAACGACTCCCTAGAGATAATTGAGTGCTGGTTGAAAAGTAGGGCCTTCAAGGATGTGTTTTAAGTTCTCCACAATCATATAAAGGACAGCCCTTAGCTGGAGCCTTCAAGAAGTTTGTATAAGAACTTGTTCTTATCCTTATCAGTTCAGCTAATGAGAGGCAAATTCTGAGAGGCAAAATTCTTATAATTTTCTAAAGATAGCTTTAAAACCTTTTTCTGCTAAATTTGTTTCAACTCTGGGTGGACTATTTGTCCCCTTGCCCCCCAGTAGTTGTCCCCAGTAGAGCCTTTAAATATAAGGTTTTAGGTTTCACAATATTATAGTTCTGCCTTACTGCTTACCCCTAACCTGTTGCACCAGTTTGGGTGTGATGGCAGGAACTAATTTCTTGTGTTTTGGCCAGTGTTTTAGCTCTCTGCACACTTGTGTTTTAGCTCTCTGCACACAATTTCTTGTGTTTTAGCTCTCTGCACACTTGCAGAATAACATGCTCTTTTTCTTTTGTGGCATTTAATTTGAGTAAGACCTTATATTTTTAGAAATTCCCAGTTAGCTGGTAATCTCTCAAATGAAGTGGTTTTTTACTTGATGAGGGCATGAAGAGTTTTAAAAATCAGAAGCCTCTTATAAATAAATATCTTCTAGGATTTTTGCTAACCGCTTAATTTGTATTAACTTTTTTTTTTTTTCCTTCTGAGACGGAGTCTTGCTCTGTTGCCCAGGCTAGAGTGCAGTGGTGCGATCTCAGCTCACCACAACCTCCACCTCCCAGGTTCAAGCGATTCTCCTGCCTCAGCCTCCTGAGTAGCTGGGACTACAGGCGTGCACCACCATGCCTGGATAATTTTTGTATTTTTAGTAGAGACGGGGTTTTACTGTGTTGGCCAGGCTGGTTTTGAACTCCTGACCTTGTGATCTGCCCACCTCGACCTCCCAAAGTCCTGGGATTACAGGCGTGAGCCACCGTGCCCGGCCTCCTTTCTCAGTTCTTAAAGGATGGTTACTTTTCTAGTACCTGAATTATTTATGGATTTAGCATCCCCCCAGGACAGTTCTTTCCTCTACTAGTCATAGGAGGTATCGTTAGACTTTGAATGAGTTGTTTAATTTGAAGAGACATATGGTTTTTAAAAAATTTGTTTAGAGTTCTTGGACAATATTCTGTTGTAATTCATGTAAATAATCTATTTGCCAATCCACTGACATTCTTCCCACTAATTTATTTCCAGTTTTAATCCATTAAAGGAGGCTGAAAAGGCCATTTAGCTCTACCTCTAGGTCTATAAAAATATTGCCTAAAAGTTTCCAGAATCTTCTGATTACAAATGACTTTGCTTGCAATTTAGGATTTTGGTGTAATCTACTTTGGTAAGAAAGACTTCGGGGATGGTGTGAAGCAGATACTTTTCCTTCTACTTCTTTTATTTTAGAGACAGGGTCTCTCTCTGTTGTCCAGGGTGGAGTGCAGTGGTGTGATCACAGCTCACTGTAGCCTCGAACTTCTGGGCTCAGGCTATCCTTTTGCCTTAGCCTTCCAGATAGCTGGGACTACAGGCACGCGCCACCATACCTGGCTAATTAAAAAAAATTTTTTTTATAGAGACAGGGTTTCACTATGTTGTTCAAGCTGGTCTCAAACCCCTGGGCTAAAGGGATCCTCCCGCCCTGACCTCCCAAAGTGCTGGGATTATAGGTGTACAGACACTTTTCTTAAACTTTCTTCTGATTAGTGATACCTGATCTGCATTAGGGTTCCAACCTGTTTTTTGGAACCATCTTTGACCTTCTTAGGGAAACTAGTAGTCTGTAAGTTTGTGAGGTTCTGGTGGGCATGGGAGTATTAGATATGTAAAAGTTTTCTAAACTCCTAAAACTTTTGGTCTTTTTAGTGGGTTTAGGGATTTTGCCTGGGGCTGGAGTTTATAAACAACAGCCTGGCTTTCTTTTGAAGGGTGGGGTAAGTCCTTAATGGAAATTGTGGGGTTGTCTGTTCCATACTACATGGGTGCTCAGTAACAGGGGAGGAGATAGAACCGTGATATCTAAGGCAGGAAGATGTGAGGGAGCCCTGTGATGATCAATTGTGAAAGTAGTATGAGGTCTTCATCTGAAGAGTCAGAACATTAGGATTCTAGCAGATGAGTTAAAGGCTGAGGTTTCAATGCAGGAAGTCACGGAGAAAGAGCTGCCCTTTCTTTGCCTCTTGATAGAGAATCCTTCAAGGAAGTTAATTTTGAGTTATTGAGCCATTAGTTGTCTTAGTGTGAGAATTTAAGAATGTAGACTATTGCTTTGGGGGTTTTACCTCCTTTGGTTCTAAGGCATTGTGGGAATGTAAGCCCTTGTTGAAATTGCAAGTTCCCCAAAGTGGCCACAGTAATTTACAAACTATTCTTGGTATAATTTTGCCATAGTACTTATTAGACATGTATATGAATTTGGACTATAATGAATAACATATAAGATTCAGGAGTCCTGACAGGATTTGACTCTTTTACTTAACAGACCCCCATAACAAATACCAAAAAGGAGATTTTTTTCACTATTTGATAGAAAATGTATACATAGAATACTTAGTCAGTTGAGGCAGACCCAGTAGTCTAGGACCTCCAGCCTTTGAATCTGGTCCAAACAGTGAGTTTTCTCAGTATTATCTTAGGACATAGGTGGACTAACAATGGAACATACACAGAATAGACCCAGTCTTTTTGTATCACTCACGGAAGAGACCAAATTTCCTCTCCATGTCTACCCGCAAGAAACCAGAAGGCTTCAAACAAACTTCTGTTCTGTGAGACAGAACAGAACAAACTCATGAAGTCAGCAGAATCACCATCAGAAGGTGATGGAAAACCAGGGCTTACTATGTTCTCAAGTGTTGGTGGCTTGTTGGCTTCATTGGATGGCTCAGTCATATGATTTGTGTGGGACTTCCAAACTGTTAAAGTACAAAGACTGTTGGAGACCAAAGATTGTGTACTGTGTGAAAAAAATTTTATTGCCAAGCAGGAAACCTAATCCAGCACAAAGTCTAAGCAGGCTTTCGGGGATGGAGATCCTTTAAAGCCAAAAGATCATGAACTGTCCTTTTCCATATTAGAAAAGCCAAATTTTTGAGTGTTCTTGATTGGTTGGTGATATCTGGGTTTGTTGGATGGTAAGCAGGGAACTGGCTGGAGATGGTCTATAGCATACATGTGGTATGAAATTGTGACATCTAACTGCCTCTGTTTTGTATGTGACATACCTGAGTTAGGATTATGTCATCTGCTTACATCTGCACTGGCCGCAGCAGACTAGGTGGCCAGATTACGGTTTATCAGAGTTTAGTAGTCATTTGGATATACTACTACACATACTACAAATGTGGCCACACATCACTTATCCTCTATGGCTCATACTCTCTATAAATGATATTTTATTGAGGCAATATTGTTTTCTTTCCCCCTCCCCTCCCCTCCCCTGTCTTGCTCTGTTGCCCAGGCTGGAGTGCAGTGGCATGAACACACAGCTCAATGCAGCCTCAACCTCCTGTGTTCAAACGATCCTTCCGCCTCGGCCTCCTGAGTGGCTGGGACTACAGGTATTTGCCACCACACTTTGCTAATTTTGAAAAGTTTTTTGTAGAGATGAGGTCTCACCATGTTGTCCAGGCTGGTCTTGAACTCCTGGGCTCAAGCAGTCCTCCAGCCTCAGCCTCTTGAGTAGCTGGGTCTACAGGCATTTGCCACCAAACCTTGCTAGTTTTTAATTTTTTTTTTTTTTTTTTTTTTTGTAGAGGCCTGGCGTGGTGGCGTGTGCCTGTAATCCCAGCTACTTGGGAGGCTGAGGCAGGAGAATGGCTGGAACCTGGGAGGCGGAGGCTGCAGTGAGCCGAGATTGCACCACTCCACTCCAGTTTGGATGACAGAGCAAGACTCCATCTCAAAAAAGAATTTTTTTTTGTAGAGATGAGGTCTCACCATGTTGCCCAGGCTGGTCTTGAACTCCTGGGCTCAAGCAGTCCTCCCGCCTCAGCTTCCCAAAGTGATGGGATTACAGGTGTTGGCCACTGCGCCTGACCTAAGGCAGTATAATTTATAGCATTTTGATATCCTATTAAGGTTGAAGGAGGACTCTATTGTAGGATTATCAGACTTGCTTTTTAGTCAGTAGTGAGTCATTTGTTGTAGCTTTCTTTTTGCATGCGGTAACTTTCTCTGAAAAACAAGCCATCACAAATTAGTGAATATTGTAATTATTTCATAAAGTTGTTTAGTAGAACCACCCCATTATAATTTTAGCTTATTTTGCATATGTATGTATAAGCTATGGAGGGAACCATGTCTTCACATTATCAAATATGTATAGACAAGACAACTTATGTTTAACTTAAGCTTTTTCCTGTCTACATATAGATTTGTCAAGGAATATTGGTAGGGTTTAGATGCTTTTACATACATACTAACTAGGTGTTTTGAGGGCATTGTGTCCAACTTGGTATCAGTAGATTTTTGTCAGTAATTTTTCTTCTGCTGCTAATGTTGATAAGGATTTGGCATTATGCCTTTCATTTAAACTCTACATAGCAAGTTAAAAATGGTAATTTCAATAGAACTCGGAAAAGGATGATGTAAATGGCAATATGCCATTATAGAAAGAATCTAGGAAATGTGATGTATATTCCTTTGCACTGGAAATTTTACTGGGGAATACTTAACAAAACTTCTGGTTTGCAATGGAATAAAAGGGAGGAGCAGTGGAAAAAGGAAGCTTTTTGTTTACTGTAAAACAATGCAGTGAATTAGACATAGTGGTGTTAGAACAGGAGTCTAAACATGAGAAATCTAGGCAGATTCCATTGGAATGATGAGTTATGTTATGACTCAATCCGGAGCCACCTTCTGGAGTCTCAGAGGTTCGGTGTTTATAGTAGTTATTGAATGCCTACTGTGCACTTTTTTCTAGACTCTGGGATACAGTGGAGATCAAAGTTAAGTTCTTGATATCATGGAACTTAATGATCTAGTGAAGGTAGACATTAGGAGCTGAAGGGTTCATTGGCTCAACTGTTTATATTTGAAAATTTTGAGTCTTTATGGATGTTTAAATTTGGTAATTCCTAGGGTTGCTTGGAGAAATGACTAATTCTGAGGCCAGGGTAGGGAACTTAAATGAGCCTAGAGCATTTTCCATCAGTAAGAAAGAGCTCTTCCTTTCCCCTCAATGATGGAAGTACGTCAAAGGAACACATGAACCAATGGAAAGAGCTCCCAATGGCCAAAGCTGGAAAAATTTGAGCAATAAAATAAAGTAGTATTGGATTATAACCCAAAGTACAAAACAAATGTTTGTGAGTCCATACTGATATAAATGATTACATAGAGGATAGACAAATCTCCCATGCAGAATAATTCCAAACAATTTATGTAGATATCCCACTCTTAAGGAGGTATATAGTGTAACTCTCTAGTCCTTATGTGTGGGTTTTGCATAGTGACTTCCTTCCAAAGAGTGCAGTATAGAAAGGGGGAAAAAAGAGGAACTTTACAGTGGAAAAACTTGACAAACACTGCTTTAGCTAGGTCAAGGTTAATATCAACAGTGATAAATCATGTTGATAGTATGTACCCTTGTTATGATGTTATGAGAATGGTACCTTTACCTTTGTGGTCTTCCTCCCAACAACTCATAAACCCCGTCTAATCATGAGAAGTTAGACAAATCCCAGTTGAGAGGCATTCCACAGAATACCTTACCAATATTATTCCTCAAAACCATCAAGGCCATAAATAACAAGTCTGAGAAACAATAGGAAAGCCAGAGAAACTATTACAGCCACAAGGAGCATTAGGAGACATGACTAAATGTATTACAGTGTTCTACAGTATGTAAAAGTAAGGAAATCTGAATAAAACATGAATTTTAATTAATGTATAATATTAATGTATAATGTGTAATAATGTATTGGTTCATTAATTGTGACAAATGTCCTATATTAATGTTAGATGTTCATGCTAGGATAAATGAGTGTGGATATATGGGAACACTGTACTAACTTTGTAACTTTTCTGTAAATCTGAAACTATTCTAAAATAAAAAGTTTATTACATTTATGAACTCCCTATTAACCCAGGAATTATTTCAAAAATATGTAATTGTATAGAAGTATTTTCTTATAAATTACACTGCTTTTTATTTTTTAAAATTTTATGATTTTTATTTATCACTTATTTTGGGGACAAGGTCTCACTCTGCCACCCAGGCTGGAGTGCAGTGGTGCGATGATAGCTCACTACAGTGCTTTTTATTATTATTATTATTTTTATTTATTTATTTATTTTGAGAGAGAGAGTCTTACTCTGTAACCCAGGCTGGAGTGCAGTGGCTTGATCTCGCTCACTGCTACCTCTGCCTCCCGGGTCCTGGTTCAAGCAATTCTCCTGCCTCAGCCTCCTGAGTAGCTGGAATTACAGGCACGTGCCACCATGCCCAGCTAATTTTTGTATTTTTAGTGCAGACAGGATTTCACCATGTTGGCCAGGCTGGTCTTGAACTCCTGACATTGTGCTGCACCCACCTCAGCCTCCCAAAGTGCTGGAATTACAGGCATGAACTACCGTGCCCAGGCTATTATTATTTTTTGAGACGAAGTCTCGCTCTGTCACCCGGGCTAGAGTGCAGTGGCATGATCTCGGCTCACAGCAACCTCTGCCTCCTGGATTCAAGCAATTCTCCTGCCTCAGCCTCCCGAGTAGCTGGGACTACAGGCACATGCCACCACGCCTGGCTAATTTTTGTATTTTTAGTAGAGACGGGGTTTTGCCATGTTGGCCAGGCTGGTCTCAAACTCCTGACCTCAGGTGATCCACCCACCTCGCCTCCCAAGTGCTGGGATTACAGGCGTGAGCCACCACTCCCGGCCTACAGTGCTTTTTATAGTTGCAGTCTTCTTTCCTATTTGTGCTTGTGGCCTGTGTCTTCAAATGGAGCATATTTGGTAAGCTAAATACCTTTGCACTTTTTTCTCTTAGTAGATCATCAGGTATTTGAGTGACTACAGTTTTTCAGAGTCTGGAAGAATGCAGAAGATGTGGAAGTTTACCTTTGTTTACATTGTTGCAGAAACAAGGCAAATATAATTTTAGAACATTATGGAACAATATACTTTTCTACTGTGAATGAGAGAGAAGGCTCAGTGAGATCTGTTATTAGATGAGTAGTTGGACCCTAAGGAATGGGTAAGCAAAGTACTTATGAATAGTTAAGGAAGCCATCCTGATTTGAACATAAGGACTTACTAGGTTAGGGGAAGCAAGGAGTGAGCTGCATGTATCCTTTACCTTTTAGTTCGCACATCCTTATAACTCGTCAGTGGTTTTCTGAGGATTTTATTTGATTCAACAAGTATTTGCATATTATGTTTAAGATATTATATAATAAACTGTAGGAGAGCTTTATAGCTTAATGAGACAGAGGTAAGACATCACATGAATAACAAGCAAAATGAGAAAGCACTATAATAAAACAAGTAGAATCCAAGTGTTGTTGGAGGTTCACAGGAAGGAAGAGACCAAAATCAGACTGAAAAAGGAGAGTCAGAAAAGGCTTCACAGAAGTTTGATGAATGGATAAGATTTTGAGGGCCAGTGGTTGGGATAATAACATTTAAGGTGGGAAGAACATTATGAATAAAGGCAAAGGCAGAAAAGTCCTGGGCTTATTTGAGGGAAGAGGATGAGCTTGTCAGTCTAGGGGTTAATGAGAGAGAAAACAGGAATCACTGACACTGTTTGAGTGAAGAATTTATAGAAAAGTAGGATGGAGCCTGAATTCACAATGCCTAAACTCTTTTCCTAGGTGGCATTTAGGGGTGAGCCACAACATTCACTTACAGTTTTTCTGTGGATATTAGATAACTCACAAGCTTTAGGGGTTAAAGAAAATAATCTATGTAGAAGTTTTTTGGCACATTGTAAAATACTCTAGATGTATTATTTAAATGTGAACACTGGAAATGGAGATAAGCAGAGGTATGTGATAACCTGGTATAATCTGGCAACTACTTTAGATATGTGAGGTGGTCAGGAAGAGGAAGAGAGATAAAGACATTGCTTTCTGGATGATTGGAAACGTGGTGCAGTTCACAGCACTACGGAGGTCAAAAGGAAGAGCAGGTTCACTAGGGAAGCTGATGAATTCCATTTTGAATAAGTATAATTTGAAGTGATGGTGAGGAATCTAAATGGGTGTGTGGGTTTGGAGCTTGGGAGAAGAGTGAGGCTAGAGAAACAGATTAGGACTCAATTAACAGCATTTACTGAAAGCTTGCTAGGTACATAAGCTTTGCTATGAATGAAATGTGTTTCCCAATATTCTATGTTAAAGCCTAATCCCCAATGTGATGGTATTTGGAGGTGAGGCATTTGGGAGGTAATGAGGTCATGAGGGTGGAACCTTCATGAATAGGATTAGTGCCCCTATAACAAGAGACATGGGAAAGGTGATGGGGGTTATGCAAGCATACAGGGAGAATGTGGGAGTATGCAAACCAGGCAGACGGCCCTCACCAGACATTGACTCTGCTGGCACCTTGATCTTGGACTTCTCAGCCTCCATTGATTTGTGAGAAACAAATGTTTGCTGTTTAAGCCACCTAATCTATGGTATTTGTTTTGGCTAAGGCAAACGACTTGCCAAATTATATTCTTCCTTTTTTTTTTTTTTTTTTTTTTTTGAGAGAAGAGTCTCGCTGTGTTGCCCAGGCGGGAGTGCAGTGGCACGATCTCGGCTCACGGGAGGCTCTGCCTCCCGGGTTCAGGCGGTTCTCCTGCCTCAGCCTCCCGAGTAGCTGGGGAGTAGCTGGGGTGTAGCTGGGGCTACAGGCACGTGCCACCACGTCTGGCAAATTTTTTGTATTTTTAGTAGAGACGGGGTTTCACCATGTTAGCCAGGCTGGTCTCGATCTCCTGACCTCATGATCCACCCGCCTCGGCCTCCCAAAGTGTTAGTATTACAGGCATGAGCCACCATGCCCGGCCATATTCTTTTTTAATGTGTTTGCAACCTGGTGGGTTAATGTTATGAGAAATTTTAGAGTTGAGTGATAATAATAGCCAATGTTTATTGAGCACTTGCTGTGTACCAGGTACTGTTCTCGTGTTCTCTGTGTTTCAATTTGCTTAATCTTTAAAACAACATCATGAGGTGGCTCTTAGTATCCTCCTGTCCTCATTTTTACAGATGAGGTATCTGAAGCAAAGAGAAGTTAAGTAGTTTTTAGCATCACAGGTTCATAAGGGATAGCACCAGGTTCAAACCCATGCATTCTGACCCTAATTATTTAACTCTTTTATAGTGCTTATAGCTTAACACACTATATTACACTGCCTCTATAAGTGTCTCTAGAAAAAGAAGGTAAAGGAAGGAAACTTGGGAGTGGCCAAAAAGTGATGCAAGTCTTTTTCTACATATAAAATAATGTTTAGGCTTCATTGCAAGTATATACTTGAACTTTACAATAAGGTTTCCTTCTCTCGGCATCCTTATGAAGAAAGTAAATTGTGTGGTTTAATTTAAATATACAATATTCATCTCTTGAACAGCCATCAGTTATGAGTGGGTCTGTTTGAATGAAGGCGTCCAGTAGAGAAGGTGGCGATTGAGTCTCCAGCAGCAACAGACAGGATGTTTGGTCTGCACACAGCATAGGTCTTTAAGTCATGGTGAATTTTTGAATGGAGAACGGTACTTTTATGTATTTTCATCCTCATATAGGAATAAAGAATTCACAGAAATACTGGTTTAAGATATATAACAAATCCTTTCAGATAGTTTCTCAAAATAATAGCTTTCATAGAGTGCCTGCTGTGTACCAGATACCTAGACCAAGGACCAAGTGTTTTACATTTATCTCATACTGAATGTGCTGCTTGGCTTTAGCTGAGCTTTTACTTTATTTATTTATTTATTTATTTTAGAGGTGGAGTCTCACTATATTGGCCAGGCTGGTCTCTAACTCTTGAGCTCAAGTGATTCTCTCACCTCAGCTTTCCAAAGTGCTAGGATTATAGGCGTAAGCCACCGCACCCAGCCCTTTTTTATTTTTAACACGTGAACTTACACCAGAACTTGATTATTATGCTTGTTAAGATAAGCTTTACTTTAAAATTACCTCTGATCACTATAAGTAAAAAAATTATAATTGTGACTAGAATAAAATTTATAATTCTGACTAGATTTCTTTAAAATCTGCATTTATTATGTCAAAGTAGATCTATTATTGATAAACTTGCATTCAGTGTTTAAAAAGCTTATTTGTATACTCTCATCTTATTTTATTAATGTAAAAAGTACTCATGTTTGTGAGAACTTTACCAAAATCTTCATCTTTGTTGAAAAAAAATTTTTAAGTAGTTCCTTAAAAGTTGTTTGATATGAGTGGACTAGAAAGGTCATTTTAAATTTGTTAACTGAGGCTGGGCGCAGTGGCTCATGCCTGTAATTCTAACAGTCTGGGAGACTGAGGCAGGAGAATTGCTTGAGCCTGGGCAACATGGCAAGACCCCATCTCTGCAAAAAAATTTTAGACATTAGCAAGGCATGGTGGCGTGCGCCTATAGTCCCAGGTACTCAGAGGTTGAGATGGGAGGATCGCTTGAGCCCAGAAAATTTAACTGGAGTCTGCAGTGAGTCGTGTTTGTGCCACTCCATTCCAGCCTCAGTGACAGAGTGAGATCATCTCAAAAAAATAAAAATAAATTTTCTAACTGAGAACCAATTTTGCCTTGTTGAAATGTTTAAATGCTGATACTGTTCTTAGTAAGGATAATTACCTCAGAACCTGTAATTTTTAATACATCATCAAACATACTAATTAGATTAACTACTTGCCAGGTACTGAATATATTAAGTTAAACTTAAGGGCCTAGTTTGTTTTGCAGCATGAATGAAATGAATTGCCTAAAATTCCTTCATTAAATGACAAGATATTTAGTTAAAAGCAGGGCTAATATGATTGTTGAGGTAAATTACTATATCTATTGAAAGAGGAGGATTCTGAATCTTTTGCAGAACACCCTTCTCTAACCTGGTTTTCAATTAACTGTTTTGTGAACCTGTGTCACCAGTAATTGCTTTAACTGGACTAAGATTTTTTTTTTTTTTTTTTTTTTTTTAGGCAAGGTCTCACTCTGTTGCCCAGGCTGGAGTGCAGTGGTGTGAACATGGCTCACTGCAGGCTCAGGTGATTCTTCCACCTTAGCCTCCTGAGTAGCCTCCTGGGACTACAGGCACACACCACCATGCCGGGCTATTTTTTTTTTTTCTTTTTTTGTATATTTTTGTAGAGATGGGGTTTTGCCCTGTTGCCCAGACTGGTCTTGAACTCCTAGGCTCAAACCACCAGCCCGCCTAGACCTCTCAAGCTGTTGGGATTACAGGCATGAGCCACTGTGCCAGCCTAGAGTAAGATTCTTTAAAAGGAAGTACTAGCCTGAGAGAGTATGTTTCACTCTATATGGTAGTTGAGTTTGGGTTCTAGAATTAATCTACTTGAGTTGGAATCTCAGCTCTAATTCTTCTTTTTTTTGAGACAGTCTCGCACTGTCGTCCGGACTAGAGTACAGTGGCGCGATCTCAGCTCACTGCAACCTCCGTCTCCTGGGTTCAAGTGGATTTTTCTGCCTTAGCCTCCTGAGTAGCAGGGACTACAGGCACCTGCCACCACACATGGCTGATTTTTTGTATTTTTAGAAGAGACAGGGTTTCACTATGTTGGCCAGGCTGGTCTCAAACTCCTGACCTCATGATCCGCCCACCTCAGCCTCCCAAAGTGCTGGGATTGCAGGCATGAGCCACCGTGCCCAGCCAACTCTAGCTCTTAAAAGCAAAATCATTGGTAAATTTCTATGCCTGAATCTCAGTTTCCTCATCTCTAAAATGATGGTAGTACTACTACTTATTTCACAGGGTGGTCGGTGTACACTTGCACATAGTAAATATTTGATAAAT
Source organism: Hylobates moloch (assembly GCF_009828535.3). Classification (NCBI taxonomy): domain Eukaryota; kingdom Metazoa; phylum Chordata; class Mammalia; order Primates; family Hylobatidae; genus Hylobates; species Hylobates moloch. Next base: position 47,510,567 of record NW_026652294.1, read on the forward strand.
GTTATCCAATATGTTTATATTCTTTACTAAAAATATATTTTGTTAAATATACTACATGTAAAAGGACTTTTAATAGCATATTAAGAAAATATTTTCTAAGCCGGGTGTAGTGGCTGACGCCTGTAACCCCAGCACTTTGGGAGGCCGGGGCAGGTGGATCACTTGAGGTCAGGAATTCGAGACCAGCCTGGCCAACATGGCGAAACCCTGTCTCTACTAAAAATACAGCAATTAGCCGAGTGTGGTGGCGCATGCCTGTAATCCCAGCTACTCCAGAGGCTGAGGCACAAGAATTGCTTGAACCTGGGAGGCGCAGATTGCAGTGAGCTGAGATTGCGCCATTGCACTCCAGCCTGGGCAGTAGAGCGAGACTGTCAAAAAAAGAAAAATCAACTATTTTTTTACCCATCAATAAATAAATACATTTACATAATCTTTAATGGCTATGTAATATTTCAGCTTGCTGTTTGCTATCATTTACTTAACTGATCATTTTTATGCATATAGAATTATATGTGATATATTTGCTCATTTTAACATTTTGTAATAACACCTTGAATGTGAATCTGTGTAATACTCTTGTTTCAAGCAACAATAACTAAAACACATACAAAAATTGTGTAGAAGTTTTCTGTAGTACTTAAATTTCATTTTCATTTCATGTTTAGGGGTTGAGATAGAGGCTATTTCTCAGACCAGAAAAATGTAAATTGCTGTCATGTGCCACTGGTCAGGAATGGTGTACATCAGTTGATACTTCTGAAGCACTGGGCCACCTGCTGGAATTTGTATAGGAATGTTATCCTGAATTTCAGTTTTATTTTACAATGATAACATAAGTTTAAAGAACATGCAGAGAAATCTGTGTTCAAGAGCATTTACGCTACTTTTGAGTTGCAGGAACAGTATTATAAAATCTTTTTATGGGGTGAAGGAAGATGGGATGTCTGAGTATTTTTTTTTCTTTCTCTCAAGCAGTCTCATTCCAATCAGCAGTGTAATTGGAATGCAACTCCAATCTGGAGGAGGAAGGGGAATTTTTGGCAAGGATATACTAAGTAGTTGGGAGCTTTATTCACATTAAGCATAGATAGCCATTCATTATGAATACAACTCAGTAAGAACAAGCGTACCGTTCTCTTTCTACAGCTGCGATTTACTCTGATACTATTACCTGGTTTGTTGTATATAGATAACTCCTTTCCTACCAGAAAAATAAATTATTGACCTAAATGAAAATGGTAGTATTTACTGTCATCTGTATTTCTGCAAATGGTTTTCTCTAATCGCTGCCTCAAATGAAATATAAGATTTCCATAAAGTTTAAAACCATATCTTGAGAAAACAACAATAAAAGACATTTATGACATGGTATTTGAATTATACCTGACCTGTGAGCTCTGAGAGCAAAGGACTATGTCTTATTTTTCTTTGTATCTGCAGAAACTGTCATAGCACTTGGCACAAAGTGAGTGTTCAGGAAATGTTGAATGAGAGAGTGAATGATGTAGAAGTATTCCCTTCTCCCTAAGTATCTCAAGATGATCACACCTGCATCTGTGTGAAATACAGAGGCTTTATCCAATACGGCTGATGTCAACTTATTTTGATCATCTCTGCTAATCATTTCAAACCATCTGTCTGAAAAAGGAGTGAGTACAATAGCTAGAACAAGCTAGGTTCTGGGAGTGTAGACTTAAGAATGAGAAACGCTTTGAAGGAATTTGAGAAGGGTAGTAACATGATAAAGTAGTATAAGCAGACTTAATCTAGTACAATTATATGGGCTGTTTGAGACATTGTCCCTAGTGGATTCTGTAGCATGGTACTGTGGTGGTGTAATGCTACATTTGTAGTTAGCACTAATAAAAATTGTCTTGTGCCTACGAAATATCTGTAGTCCAGTATAATGTTTTGCTTTAACACAAAAATTAGTGAGAATTAATTGAATTAATTCACATACTTCAGATTTTTGTGCCTTTCTGTATCTATAATTTCAATTCCATATATATAAGCTTACTAAACATTAAAGATATTGAAATACAGCTCTCTAGGCCAGGGGTCCTCAACCCTGGGCGACGGGCTGCACAGCAGGAGGTGAGCCAGTGAAGCACCATCTGTATTTACAACCACTCCCTATCGTGTATTACCACCTGAGCTCTGCCTCCTCTCAGATCAGCAGTGGCAATAGATTCTCATAGGAGTGTTAATCCTACTGTGAACTGCGCATTCGAGGAATCTAGGTTGCCCCTCCTTATAAGAATCTAATGCCTGATGATCTGTCAGTGTCTTTCTTCACTCCCAGATGGGACTGTCTAGTTGCAGGAAAACAAGCTCAGGGCTCCCACTGATTCTACATTATGGTGAGTTGTATAATTGTTCTATTATATATTACAAGGTAATAATAATAGAAATAAGTGCACAATAAATGTAATGAGATTGAATCATTCCCAAAACCCCCTTGCCCGCCCCCCCCCACCCCCGCCCCCACACTGGTCCATGGAAAACTTGTCTTCCATGAAGCCAGTCCCTGGTACCAAAAAGGTTGGGGACTGCTGGTCTAGGAGAAAGTCTGTACCCCATAGCCTTTGTTCTGGCCTCGCCCACCTAACAAGATTTCTCTCCTGTTACTCCCTTACTGCCCAGCATTTATCAACATTTTTACCTATTTTCTTTAAGAAACATTCAGAAAGCAAAAATGAAACTTCTCCCACACTGCAACCCCTCCCTAGTCCCATGATTCCTAATCTTAGTTCTACTTTCCATAGTTTCTGTTACAAAAGATGATAGATTAATTTTTTTCTAACATAAAATTATAATATTGTGTATACATTCTCCGGGGGGGGGGGGGGGGGGGGGATTCTGATACATACCTCCTTAGTTGAGAATTTGCTGTAGTGACATAATCAGGAGTTTGTCATATTGAAATTCGTGGATTCTTTGAGCATTTTACCAATCTTCTGTGATTAGAACAGAGAATGAAAAGAGCAATGGGCTGTGGTTCTAGTCCCCAAGGTACATTCCCAAGAAACAAGAACAGTGAAGTAAAGCCTCCAGGATGTGAAAACAATTTATTTTTACAGATAAATAACATTACCAGTTCTCAGGTCATGTTTTGACAATCTTCCTTTTAAAAGTTACAAATCAGAGTTTTTGCTTCCAGGGCAGAAAGAAATTTAGTCAAGAGCTGGCTGGAACTGCTTAGATCCAGCATGAAGCATAGCGGTCTGACCAATCCTGATATTATTTCTTTGTTTTAAGTTAATCTTGTTTCTTCTAGAACACTAATGTTGTTTTCCTTAATCTCTTGATTACTAAAATGTAATTTCTTCTCATAAACTTTGAACTTGATTTTAAAGTTCTTTGTTCTTTTGATTTTTCAATTGTTCTTTGAAACTGAATGTTAAACATTTTGTGATTTTTTTTTAAGAATTGGTTAAACACGACCGGATAAGTATGTTTTGAGTAAAGAGAAATGATAAAAATAAGATTTTTTTGAGGAGTGGAGGGGGACAGTGTCTCACTCTGTTGCTCAGGCTGGAGTGCAGTGGTGTGATCTCAGCTAACTGCAACCTCTGCCTCCCAGGCTCAAGTGATTCTCATGCCTCAGCCTCCTGAGTAGCTGAGACTACATGTGTGTGCCACCACACCTGGCTAATTTTTTTTTTTTTTTGTATTTTTAGTAGAGATGGGGTTTTGCCACGTTGCCCAGGTCTCAAACTCCTGGCCTCAAGTGATCTGCCCGCCTCGGCCTCCCAAAGTGCTGGAATTACAGACATGAGCCACAGTACCTGGCCTAAAATAAGATTTCTTAAATCAAAATTATGATTATGTGAGGATTGGCCATTGTTATATAGTATAAAAAGCCCTCTTTTCAGTGCAGTTATTTAGATTATTTTAGGATCTATTTCATTCATTCAACAGATATTTATTGAGTACCTATCAAGTGCCAGGCGTAATGTGTGCTTGGTGCAGGAAGAGATGAGGCAGGCATGATTCGTGCTGTATGGAGTTTACCACCTCCGCAATTATAAGCAACATTCCAAACTTAAACGAGAACAGTAAAATGTGATAAGTGTTTATGGTAAGTATGAGCTTCTGTGAAAATACAAGCGGGGAAAGCTTGAGAGAAACATGTTCTAAAAGGCGTCCTTCCCTTTTGAGACCAGGAGATGAGTAGGTGAAGAAGCCTAGGAAGAATGTTTCAAGCAGAGAGAATGGCATGTGAAGGCTGTGTATGAGAGATTTACTTTTGAGAAAGTGAAGGTTGGTGTGGCTGGATCTTAGACTTGAGGGCCTGGAAGGGAGCTGTGGTGTTGAAAAATGAGGTCAGAGAGGTGAGCGGGAGCCCAGGACTTGAAGGGCATTGAAGCCAATATAAGTTTGGGCCAGAAGACCTTTGGAGTGTTTTAAGGATCTTGGAAGGGGAAATGGATGGAAAGACTTAATTAGATTTTTAGATCACTTCAGGTCCAGCGTGGAGAACTGGAAGGAAGTGAGGCTTTGAGGCAGGGGAATGTTGTAATTACCTAGACAGTAGATGGTGGACTAAGGTGTTGGCATCGGTAATAGAGAGAAGTAGACAGATGAAGGATATTTCCGAGGTAGAATTGCTGAGAATTGTAATTGTCAGGATGTCAGGAGGGAGTACAGTGAAGGTTGCTATGGAGATTTCTGACTTGGGTAGTGGAGTGGAAAGGAAGGCTATTTATTGAAAAGAAAGTCAACTGGAGGGAGGAGCAGGTTTGCGGGGAAGACGTGATTTTTTGGGGGAACGCATATTTGGTTTGTGGACCTGGAGTTCAGGAGAGAACTAAGGATCGGGTTTTATGAATTTAGGTATCATCATAACTATAGAGTAAATGGTAAAGACCAGAGAGAATATATGGAAAAGTGGCTTTTCGGATTCTATTTTTTGAGAGAGAGGAAGAGTTCTGTCAATCTGTTAATCTATGAACTCTCTCCCAGGAAAAATGTGGATTCTCTCACCAGAAAATAAACATATATGTAACAGTTTACATATAATTGCAAGGTTTACAAAAATGGACACTGTGATCCTCAGGTTACAGAGTGAAATAAGAGAATCTAGGGCAAAACCCTGAAGAACTTCAAGTTTTATAGCATAGCAAGATCTGGCAAAGAGAACTTAGAATGAGTTTTATGCCGTGTAGAACCAGGTGAATGTGGTGTTAAACAGAACTGGAAGAGAGGGGTTCTAGAAGAGGGAGTAGTCAGCAGTGGCAAATGCCCATGAGGGGGTCAAGTGCCATAAAGAATGAAAAATGTCCATTGTATGGACTTGGTAATTAGGTCTCCAGGGCTTTGTAGCAACAGTTCAGAGGCAATGGTGAGGGAGGAAGCCAGATTGCAGTGGATCAGGGCATTAGTGGGAGGTAAAGAAGTAGAGTCAAAAAGTGTAGGCAGTTCTTTTTTAAAATGTTTTAAAATTATACTTTAAGTTCTGGGGTACATGTGCAGAATGTGCAGTTTTGTTACAAAGGTATACATGTACCATGGTGGTTTGTTGCACCCATCAACCCATCATCTACATTAGGTATTTCTCCTAATGCTATCCCTCCCTAACCCTCAACCCGCCGACAGGCCCCAGTGTGTGATGTTCCCCTCCATGTGTCCATGTGTTCTCATTGTTCAACTCCCACTTATGAGTGAGAACATGCGGTGTTTGGTTTTCTGTTCTTGTGTTAGTTTGCTGAGAATGATGGTTTCCAGCCTCATCCATGTTCCTGCAAAGGACATGAACTCATCCTTTTTTATGGCTGCATAGTGTTCCATGGTGTATATGTGCCACATTTTCTTTATCCAGTCTATCATTGATGGGCATTTGGGTTGGTTCCAAGTCTTTGCTATTGTGAATAGTGCCACAATAAACATACATGTGCATATGTCTTTATAGTAGAATGATTTATAATCCTTTGGGTATATACCCAGTAATGGAATTGCTGGGTCAAATGGTATTTCTGGTTCTAGATCCTTGAGGAATTGCCACACTGTCTTCCACAATGGTTGAACTAATTTACACTCCCACCAACAGTGTAAAAGCGTTCCTGTTTCTCCATATCCTCTCCAGCATCTATCACCATTCTAACTGGTGTGAGATGGTATCTCATTGTGGTTTTGATTTGCATTTCTCTAATGACCAGTGATGATGAGCTTTTTTTATATGTTTGTTGGCTGCATAAATGTCTTCTTTTGAGAGGTGTCTGTTTATAATCCTTTGCCCACTTTTTGATGGGGTAGTTTTTTTTTTTTTTTTTGTAAATTTAAGTTCTTTGTAGATTTTGAATATTAGCCCTTTGTCAGATGGATAGATTGCAAATTTTTTCTCCCATTCTGTAGGGTGCCTGTTCACTCTGATGAGTTTCTTTTGTGTGCAGAAGCTCTTTAGTTAGATCCCATTTGTCTATTTTGGCTTTTGTTGCCATTGCTTTTGGTATTTTAGTCATGAAGTCTTTGTGCATGCCTGTGTCCTGAATGGTACTGCCTAGGTTTTCTTCTAGGGTTTTTATGGTTTTAGGTCTTATGTTTAAGTCTTTAATGCATCTCAAGTTAATTTTTGTATAAGGTGTAAGGAAGGAGTCCAGTTTCAGTTTTCTACATATGGCTAGCCAGTTTTCCCAACACCATTTATTACACAGGGAATCCTTTCCCCCATTGCTTGTTTTTGTCAGGTTTGTCAAAGATCAGATGGTTGTAGATGCGTGGTGTTATTTCTGAGGCCTCTGTTCTGTTACATTGGTCTGTATATTTGTTTTGGTACCAGTACCATGCTGTTTTTGTTACTGTAGCCTTGTAGTATAGTTTGAAGTCAGGTAGTGTGATGCCTCCAGCTTTGTTCTTTTTGCTTAGGATTGTCTTGGCTATGTGGGCTCTTTTTTGGTTCTATGTGAAATTTAAAGTAGTTTTTTCCAATTCTGTGAAGAGAGTCAATGGTAGCTTGATGGGGATAGCATTGAATCTGTAAATTACTTTGGGCAGTATGGCCATTTTCACAATATTGATTCTTCCTATCCATGAACATGGAATGTTTTTCCATTTATTTGTGTCCTCTCTTATTTCGTTGAGCAGTGGTTTGTAGTTCTCCTGGAAGAGGTCCTTCACATCCCTTATAAGTTGTATTCCTAGGTATTTTATTGTCTTTGTAGCAATTGGCTCTGTTTGTCTGTTATTGGTGTATAGGAATGCTTGTGATTTTTGCACATTTATTTTCTTTGAAGAAGTTTCATTATGAGAGGGAAGAGGTAGATGATGGCTGGCTGAAGGGAGGCTTGGGTAAGACTTGAGTATGTTTAAATGCTGACAAGGTGGTTAGAAAAGGGGACAAGATAGAGGATATGTTTAACAGCTATGAAGATCCCCAAGAACATGGTGGTTTAGATATGAGATAGAGGATAGTCTTAGGAGAGTAGACATTGTCAGTGGAAGGAAGGAAAAAAAAGAATGAATATGTAGGTTTGGTGGCAGTGAGTTGGAGGAGATCTCATGTTTTCTCTTTCTCTGAAGTCGGATGTGAAATCATTTCACTTCATGAATCATAGGATAGTGGTTTGTTTAAAAAAATCATCATTACCTCATTAAAACTGAAGATTGTAATTTAGATTTTTGTGTGTGTTACATGTGTATTGATCCTGAGTATTCTATTCAATTTATATTATGACAAAAGTTTGGGGAGGAGTTCTCTAAATCTAGTTTGTGATTTGTTATTCTTAGCTATGGCCCTAGTTTTCATGATTGATTGAGTTTTTATGTTTTTAAAAACAAAACTCTAAGACATGGCCTAAGGGACTCTGCCTAGTATATCAGTATCTTGTGCTTACTTAATAATTTTATTTATTTAGTGATGACATCTGTTTTCAAAAGGTTTTTTTATGTGAACCCTTAGAGTGATTATATTTATTTAGATTCATTCCCAAGTTTATGTCAAACGAGCTTTTATACACTAAACTTCCAGTAACTGTAATTCATTTAACTGTTAGTAGAAGTGGATAGAAATACCAAACATTACATTCATAGGTATTTTATGAACTAAAATTTACATATATGAAAATTGGTGTTTTTCTCTTGTATCAAGTTTGAGTTAAAGAAGTTTTAAGTTTATGACTCTATAAGCAGATTGATTGATTGATTGATTGATTGATTTATGACAGAGTCTTGCTCTGTCGCCCAGGCTGGAGTTCAGTGGTGCAATCTTGGCTCACTAGTGCAGTGGTGCAATCTTGGCTCACTGCAGCTTCCACCTCCCAGGTTCAAGTGATTCTCACACCTCAGCCTCCTGAGTAGCTGGGATTACAGGTGTGTGCCACCACACCCAGCTAATTTTTATATTTTTATTAGAAACACAGTTTCACCATGTTAGCCAGGCTGGTCTCAAACTCCTGACCTCAAGTGATCCACCCACCTTGGCCTCCCAAAGTACTGGGATTACAAATATGAGCCACTGTGCCCAGCCTGTAAGCAGTAATTTTAAAATTGATATGTAACTCATATACTATAAAATCTATCCTTTTTTTTTTTTTTTTTTTTTTTTGAGACAGAGTCTTGCTCTGTAGCCCAGGCTGGAGTGCAGTGGCACAATCTTGGCTCACTGCAACCTCTGCCTCCCGGGTTCGAGCGATTCTTCTGCCTCAGTCTACCGAGTAGCTGGGACTACAGGCACACGCCACCACTCCCAGCTAATTTTTGTATTTTTAGTAGAGACGGGGTGTCACCATATTGGCCAGGCTGGTCTCGAACTCCTGACGTTGTGATCCGCCTGCCTTGGCCTCCCAAAGTGCTGGGATTACAGGCGTGAGCCACTGCGCCTGGCCAAAATTTATCTTCTTTAAAGTGGGCAATTCAGTATTTTTTAGTGTGTTCACAAGGTTGAGCATCCATCCATGTAAGTAATTTAATGCATAGTAACTTGGAAAATATGGATTTGGGATATCTAGTTTTAATATATTAACTTTAAATTCTTAAAAGATATAGTAGACATATCTTGTCATTTAACTGACGATTTAGGAGAAGGTAATTTGATTTCTCCCATGAAGTTTCTGTGGCATTTAGATGGAGAAGAGAATGTTATTAAAAAAAAAAAAAAAGAAAAAAAACTCATCTATATCAGGAAAGCTTTATCTTTATTTATGATCCTCTTCAGTATAAAATTATTTCATCCTTAAAATAGATATAACAACCTGACTTTACATATCTCCCTTGAACTTTTTTTCCTATTGCCACTGAGTTTCTCAGAGAATAGATCTTGATGGAAGATAGGAATTGAATTTCGATCTTATTATTAGAATATCAGATTTATAAACTTTCTTGCCCTCAGCTATTACTGGTGATCATTGAAAGTTGCAGTCACTGGTTCAACTGTCTTTTGTTTGCTGGTTCGAACGTTTGTGGTCATGTTTCATACCTTGCTATAGTTAGGGTTTAACTATTCACTGCTGTTTTCAGTGTTTTAAAATGTAACAGTACACTCTTAACATTTTAATTTTTCCCATGTATTTTTTGTTTTTTTTTTTTACAGTACTCTGTGCAAAAAACCTGGTGAAAAAGGATTTTTTCCGTAAGTAAATTAACTTTAAATCTTGTGTATTGTATGTAGATCTTTGGGAACAGCGTTTTCAGAATTCTCTGGTTTAGGGGTTTTTCTATTCAGAAATATTGTCAGTGTTATTTTATTGTGAATGCTTTGGTTCAGAGCCATTTGGCATCACATTTTTTTTTTAGAAGGTTTTGTGCCTTTTAGGCTTAGCCCTTTCCTTTTATTCACCTCTCCCACATATTTATGAGAACGAGTGTGTATGCAAGTGTGTAGATGCAGATGTGTATAATGTATATTGAAGGTGTGCATACTACTAGAATTCTAGAAAAGATTTAAGGGATTATTTTGTGAACACTTTCTTCCTTTTGAAAATTTCATGGGAAACTTAACTCATTCAAGATTCATTGGAAGGTAGAAAAGTCATTGAGCCTGCTTGGAATTTCCAGAGTGTAGGAAAGAAATCTCTGCCGCATTTGATCCTAGATGCTCTTACCTCTCCGATTCCAAAGCAGATGTTTGGTTCCCATATGTGCGTTATACTTACCAATCTGTTGCGATTTTTTTTTTCTGGCTTTATTTAGTACTAAGTTTTATGAGAGGGGATTGGGAAGTACCCAGCATGTATATTAACAATCTTTATTCTGTTGTAGCTTTAAATTATTGGTTAAAAATTATACAATTTTTAGTAAAAAAAAAAAAAAAACTTCAGCCAACAAAATTTTTTATGTAAAACATTTGAAATTAGAATAGAGATGATTCATTAAATTTTTAAATTCAAGTCACGGGCTATGTGTGCTGTTTGATTTCATGTGATAGTAGATGATTTTCAGGAGTTTGATTAAAAGAAATAGGCTACATATATATATATTTTTTCTTTTTAGAGACAGAATCTTGCCCTGTCACCCAGGCTATATATAGTACAGTGGCACAGTCATAGCTCACTGCAGCTTCAAACTCCTGGGCTCAAGGGCTCCTCCTATCTCACCTTCCTGAGTGGGTGGACTGCAGACACACTTCACCACGCCCAGCTAATTTATTTATTTATTTACTATTCTTTGTAGAGGCAGGGTCTTGCTATGTTGCCCAGGCTGGTCTCAGACTCCTGGTCTCAAGTGATCCTCCTACCTCAGCCTCCCAAAGTGCTGGGATTACAGGTGTGAGCCACTGTGCCCCGCCAATATAATTTAAAATTATACTTAATTCATTCCACTTGAAATTTTATTATTTTGAGTTTTTCTAGAGCAGAACCTGAATTAAGTTTATAAAATAACATCTTATAAAACTATATAGTTATAAATGTTTATGGTTATCTTTCTGCTTATATGAGAAAGCAAATAGGATAATTTGGAACATAGGACGAAAATTATAAGCAGTTTAAATTTATGTACCATGTGCCTTCTCCCCAGAAGCTTGTCACAGTGGAAGGTCCCAATGGCCACAGAACTCCCCATCTCTCCCTGTTGCCGCCAATCACTGTTGTCTCTCTCAGGCTGCTGCTCACTTCCTACCTCATCCCTGTTGCTACTGACTGAGGTGTACTTTTTTTTTTTTAACCTTTGATAAGGTTGATCTAAGGTGGGATTTATACTAGTGGGCCTGCAAAGTGGCAGATAGGGTTGGACAAGGAGAAAAGGGAGAGAAGTAAGAGGAGCACTTTTCCTTTTTTTTTTTTTTTTTGACGGAGTCTCACTCTGTTGCCCAGGCTGGAGTGCAGTGGTGTGATCTCGGCTCACTGCAAACTCCACCTCTCGGGTTCAAGCGATTCTCCTGCCTCAGCCTCCTGAGTAGCTGGGATTACAGGTGGACGCCAACACGCCTGCCTAATTTTTGTATTTTTAGTAGAGACAGAGTTTCACCATGTTGGTCAGGCTGGTCTCGAATGCCTGACCTTGTGATCCTCCTGCCTTGGCCTCCCACAGTGCTGGGATTATAGATGTGAACCATCACGCCCAGCTGAGAGGAGCACTTTTACAGCTGCTTCTGCACTCTCCAAGACATCTGCTCTGGTTTTGAAGATAAAATCTTCAGTTTTGTCTCCCATCTTTCCTTTTCAAATTTCCTTCCTCTGGAGTCCCAAGACACAGCTTCTCTAATAAAATATCCAGATATTCTTACCTCACTTTTCCTAGGATATCTAGAGGAATCATATATTAATGTTTTATAAACCTTTGAGAACTGATTGTTATCCCTTATATGATCTTTGTCCTTAAATTGTAAGTGAAAGAAAGAAGGAACTCTTTTCCTTTTTTCATTGGTGTAGGCAGTAAAAATTGATAAAAATTCTAAGAGTGTGAACTTGCTTTAGGGATAAGATTAGGGGAAACAGTGTGATTATCTTTAAAACTTAGAATTGGAGACTCTTGATGGCCTGAAAAGGGAAACAGCAACAGTAATCCTTAGGGCTTCAGAGGGGAGTTAGCCAGGGATGGAAGTTACCTCCCAGGTTCACACTGGCCAAGGTCGCAGGTCCATTCTGTGGTAGATTTACATGTATACTTATACAGATTTTTGACCTATTAAGGGTTGCCCACGTTAATTTCAGAGACAGTAATTCCTAAATTCTTCAATTAAATATAAATGAATGTGTTTATTGATCAGTACAGTTATTAATAGTAAAATATAGTTAAGTTTTTGCTTGTGATTGAGTTAAAATTGTATTGAATGAGAACAGCAAATTTTAATACAAAGTATGACTATAGGGTGATGAAATAGATATATATTTTTCATCGCAGGAAAAAATACACTGCCATGTGTTGTCTTTTGAAGAGTAATTTGTATGTGAGGTAATACGGTTTATTGGGTGCTATCTTTGTTGAGAAAAGTTTTATTAACTCATGTTTTTGAACTGTTTTCAAGCTTACTGGCTTTTAAAAATAAGTCACTTGCCCTTTCCCCCAGAATTTTAGCAGGAAAAATTTCAAACATAAAAGCAACAGATAAAAGAATTTTATAGTAAAGACGCACCATCTAGATTCTACCATTAACATTATCACATGTTTACCCATTTATTCATTATCTGTTTGTTTTTTTTTGTTTTTGTTTTTTTTTTCTGACGGAGTCTTGCTCTGTCCCCAGGCTGGAGTGCAGTGGTGTGATCTCGGCTCACTGCAACCTCTGCCTCCTGGGTTCAAGTAATTCTCCTGCCTCAGCCTCCCGAGTAGCTGGGATTACAGGCATGTGCCACCACACCCAGCTAATTTTTGTACTTTTAGTAGAGACGGGGTTTCACCATGTTGGCCAGGCTGGTCTCGAACTCCTGACCTCAGGTGATCCACCTGCCTTGGCCTCTCAAAGTGCTAGGATTACAGGCATGAGCCACTGTGCCCTGTCTTCATTATCTGTTTTATGTGTATTTTTTATATGAAAAGGAGTGTTTTCATTAGTGTGAGATTTGTTCTTCTGCAACATTTTTAAAAAGATTTCTGTGTAAGGTAATGTATTAAGGTGTTTTATAGGGGGCCAAATTGAAGTCATTTAGAACCAAGATGGGTTGGCTAAATGTTGTGTTTTTTTTTTTTTTTCTTGGCCCAATTGAAAATAAAGCTGTTTTCTTTGGAAGGTAACACACTTTTGAGTTGAAAATGTTATTTTATTATTATTTGTAGCTTTTCAAGTGCATTTGTGTAGTAAGGAGGTTTTTGAGCTTTAGCTATTTTATATGTCTCAGAAATGATGGGGGAGAATTGAGACAAAAATTTTTTTTTTTTTTCCCTTGAGACAGAGTCTGTCTCTGACACTCAGGCTGGAGTGCAGTGGCCCGATCTCGGCTCACTGCAACCTCTGCCTCCCAGGTTCAAGCAATTCTCCTGCCTCTGCCTCCCGAGTAGCTGGAACTACAGGCGTGTGCCACCACACCCGGCTAATTTTTTGTATTTTTAGTAGAGATGTGGTTGCACCGTGTTAGCCAGGGTAGTCTTGAACTCCTGACCTCGTGATCTACCCACTTCGGCCTCCCAAAGTGCTGGGATTACAGGCGTGGGCCACTGTGCCTGGCCAAGAAATTTTTTAAAATGCAGAAAGTTCTCTAGCCACTTTATGTTTACCACTAGATGTCTCACTAACTTCGGAAAACCTGATAGCTTTTGACCACATTAGAGTAACTTGGTTCTCAAGTTAAATTTTTGTAGAATAATAAAATCAGGTTAAGTTGAAACCTTTGTATTTTTTTTATTAAGGTATTGAACTTGTGTTTTTGTTTATTGTGTTATTTAACAGAAAGGGAACATAAAAGGCTGTGACTTTCCTACTTAATTATCTGGAAGCCACATTTCGTATGGAAAAAGTTGTTTTTCTTTTATTATGTTATTTTTTTATTTCAATAAGTTTTGGGGGAACAGATGGTGTTTGATTACATGGGTAAGTACTTTAGTGGTGATTTCTGAGATTTTGGTGGACCCATCACCCAAGCAGTGTACACTGTACCCAGTGTATAGTCTTTTATCCCTTGCTACCCCCCACCCTTTCCCCCAGTCCCCATAGTCCAGTATATCATTCTTACACCTTTGCATCCTCATAGTTTAGCTCCCACATGTGACTGAGAACATACGATGTTAGGTTTTCCGTTCTTGAGTTACTTCACTTAGAATAATAGTCTCCAATTTTATCTAGGTTGCTGTGATTATTTCTTTTTAATGGCTGAGTAGTATTCCATGGTGTATATGTGTATATGTGGTGTGTGTGTATATGTATGTGTGTGTGTATATATATATATATATACACACATATAAAATATATAATTATATATATAAATATATACATATATAATATATAATTATATAATATAAATATATACATATATAATATATAATTATATAATATAAATATATATATATATTAGAGTCTGGCTAGATTATGCAAAATATGTCTTGAGTTAATCCACAGGATCAAATTTAAATTTAGTATACACACACACACACACACACACACACACACACACACACCACATTTCTTTAACCACTCATTGTTTGATAGGTATTTGGGCTGCTTCAGTATTTTTACAGTTGTGAATTGTGCTGCTACAAACATGCGTGTGCAAGTATCTTTCTCGTATAATGACTTCTTTTCCTCTGGGTTAATACCTAGTAGTGGGATTGCTGGATCAAACAGTAGATCTACTTTTAGTTCTTTAAGGAATCTCCACACTGTTTTCCGTAGTGGTTGTACTAGTTTACATTACCACCAGCAGTGTAAAAGTGTTCCCTTTTCACTGCATCCATGCCAACATCTGTTATTTTTAAATTTTTTGATTATGGCCATTCTTGCAGGAGTGAGGTGGCATCGCATTGTAGTTCTGATTTGCATTTCCCTGATACTTGGTGATGCTGAGCGTTTTTCAATATGCTTGTTGGCCTATCTTGTTGGTATATCTTTTTTTGAGAATTGTCTATTCATGTCCTTAACCCACTTTTTGATGGGATTGTTTGTTTTTTTCTTGCTGATTTGTTTGAGTACTTTGTAGATTCTGGATATTAGTCCTTTGTCAGATGTTGTTTTTCTTAATCCTTAATTTTTTTTTCCCTGAGATAGGGTCTTGCTCTGTCAACCAGGTTGGAGTGCAGTGGCATGATCATGGCTCACTGCAGCCTCGGCCTCCCAGGCTCAAGCAATCCTCCCACTTTAGCCTCCTGAGTAGCTGAGACTACAGACTTATGCCACCACGCTTGGCTAACTTTTAAATTATTTTGTGGGGGATGGGGGGTGGTCTTACTATGTTGCCCAGGCTGGTTTCAAACTCCGGGGCTCAAGTGATCCTTTCGCCTCAGCCTCCCAAAGTGCTGAAATTACAGGCATGAGCCACTGTGTCTGGCCAATCCTTAATTCTTTTTAATTTTATTTTTTTTAAAAAGCAAGAAACCAGAGAGACTAAATTTTTCAACTAGTTTAATAACACCCAAAGGGAAAGTTTAGAAATGTGATTTTTTTGTTTTTGCTTATAAATATACATTTATATGTTTATTTATTTAAATAGTAGAGTGAAAATAACAAGATAGAGTGAATTCTTCCCGGGAGGAAATACTTCATTTATTGAGGGTGGAGGTAAAAACATTCTTCCATTGAACACATTTATAAATGGTTAGGTGTTATTGAAATACTATGCATAGCACTCAGCTTCAAGAACAATATAGTCAAATAGATTTAATACCCTAACTTACCAAGTTTCTTTGAAACTTAACCCCTAAATTTTGGTCCTTCTTTATTATTTGAAGGTGATAGATCACAGAATCGTAGAATTGGGGAACTGATAGGTGATTTGTCTGTCCTTGAAACTGGGCAAATTAGTATCTTAAAAAAATTAGCATTGATACCAACATGCAAAATTTCTCCAGTCACCAACACTTAACGCTGTTCTAGTATTTTCAGCTGTCCACAGGAAATCTACTCTATCCCAATATGTCTAACACGTGAAGTGTCATTTTTGTCTCTCTAACATTTTTAGTTCCACCTTTTAAATTTTTGTCAAAAGAATCATTTTCATTATTGCTTTGGGCTGAAAACTGTATTGTCATCTTTGATACAAGTTTTTTATTAATTTGTATTAGATCTTTCAGAATAGCTCTCTTGTCATTTCCTTTCCCTTTCCATATGACTTCCCTCATTTAGGGTCTTTTCATCTTACTGTTGGATAATTACAGCAGCTTCATATATGGTCTGCCTGTAGTCTTTCTTTCTTCTAGTGGGCCCTAAATACCACTGATAGAAAAATATGACTGTAGTTACGGCCATGCTCAAGAACCTGAAATGGCTCCCTGTTACCTACCTCAATCAGTCCAAGCCCTGTTGCCTGACTTTTAAGCCTCTCTTACTGGATCAGTCATATTTCCAACACTATTTACTTTTACACCTTAGCACAAGCTCTTTGGTTAGATTCTTCAAAGTCTTTCAAATATTGTATTGTCATACCCTCCTTGGTGCTCTTCCTATTGCTAGGAAAGTCCTCCTCCTCCTGTATGTCCTTTAAAGCAGCAGCCCCCAACCTTTGGCACAGGGACCGGTTTCATGCAAGACAGTTTTTCCAAGGACATGGGGAGCAGGGGATGTGTTGGGATGCAACTGTTCCATCTCAGATCATCAGACTTTAGATTCTCATAAGGAGCTCACAACCTAGATC
The DNA here is from genome assembly GCF_009828535.3 of Hylobates moloch. Taxonomy (NCBI): domain Eukaryota; kingdom Metazoa; phylum Chordata; class Mammalia; order Primates; family Hylobatidae; genus Hylobates; species Hylobates moloch. The sequence continues at coordinate 47,527,222 of NW_026652294.1, forward strand.
CCTTGCACGCGCAGTTCACAACAGGGTTCCAGCTCCTGTGAGCATCTAATGCTGCCGCTGATCTGACAGAAGGCGGAGCTCAGGCTGTAATGCTTACTCTCCTGCCGCTCACTTCCTGCTTTGTGGCCTGGTTGTAACAGGCCACGAACCTGTACCGGCCCATGGCCCAGAGGTTGGAGACCCCTGCCTTAAAGCCCAGATGAATTCCCTCCTCCCTCAAAACCCTTTCTTTACTGTTCAGATTCAAACTTTTTCTCCTGTTTTTCTGAGCTCATGCTTGTACGTGTTGGACCACATAGTAAATAAGAGGTAAAATACAGCATAGTGGTTAAGAGCATGAAGTCGAGAGCTAGACATGGGTTTAGAATCTACACTTGAGATTCTGGCCCTGCCATTTGCTACTCTGTGACCTTGGGCTAGTTAATTGACCCCCTTGTGCCTTAGTTTCCTCATCAGTAAAATAGGGATAATAACAGTGTTTACCTCATAGGGTTATTGTAAGGATTAAGGATGAATGTATTTAGAATACTACCTAACATAGTGATGTAAGTGTTTGCGTTATAATCAGTGTCACTAAGCATTCGTTTATTCTCAGGTATTTTTGTTTTTGTTTTTGTTTTTCATGTATAGTATTTTTATTTTTCCAATTAGATAGTAAGCTCTTTTAAGGCAGAGTGTTACATCTTTTGTTTCGGTCTCATTTTTCCTGGTAGTTATTCAGCAAAACTCATTTGCTAATTTGATTTCTCTGTAGCCTGTGTTCCTGTTTAAAAACCTTTAATAAGCTTTTTCTTTAAATGAGCTGCTGAGGGAGACATTTGGAAAGAAAAAGCCATGAATGGTTACAAGAATTCACCTTCCTGGGGTCAGAGGGCTGGTAACAACCTATTAAAAACTTCCACATTATATACCTAGTGCTAAATGAGGAGTTAATGGGTGCAGCAAAACAACATGGCACATGGATACATATGTAACAAACCTGCACATTGTGCACATGTACCCTAAAACCTAAAGTATAATAATAAAAAAATAAAAATAAAAATAAAAATAAAACTTCCACATTATGAGGTAACCTCTAGATTTCGGTAGTTTAAACTGGGAATATTTTGAGACAGAAACAAGAAAAAAATATGGTTTTGGTATTTAATGTAGAAGTAACTTTAGTCTTTTTTTTTTTAAATGGACTATTCATTTATAGCTAAATGTTAAACTTTTTTAAAAGAATGGAATAATCTTTTGTAGCAAATGGAATGCTTGTATAATTAATCTTCTATCTTAAATGTCAAATTATTAATTTTAAAAAATCTTTTTTCACAGGACTTCCTGATCCATTTGCTAAGGTGGTGGTTGATGGATCTGGGCAATGCCATTCTACAGATACTGTGAAGAATACACTTGATCCAAAGTGGAATCAGCATTATGACCTGTAGGTTTAAATAATTAGTTTGAAATGAAACATATAATGAATATTACTTGATATAGTCTTTGAAAATAATCATGGGAAATGATCTGAGTTTCATCTGTAGTATAATTTGGTCTTCACAAAAAGGGGTAAAGAAAAGCCCAGTGGGAATGTGCTTTGGCTTATAGACAGGTTTTGAAAGATGAGGTATCCCTAAAATTCTATGAAGAACAAAATGAAACTGGCTCACAGTAGAGCAGACCCCCACCTCTTTCTTCAATTAAATAAAGGTATTAATTTACCACTTTAGACCAATTATAAAACCAGAAATAAGAATTTGGGTTGCACTGAATAGGCTTCTTTTTGCCTTTATATGGATGGTTTCTTTCTTTTAAATTTTATTTTAAACCATTGGAGTATATGCACCTTTTTAAAAAGGCAAATGATACTATAAAGCTTTTACTGGAAAACAGCAAGTTCCCTGCTCCATTCTCATTCCTGATTCCCATCCTCAAGGCAACTGCTTTAATAACTTTGGCTGTTTATTCTGGTGTTTTCATCTGTTTCTAGATATGTTTTTTATTTTACAGCATCACAGTTTTCTTTTTTTAGTTTTAGGTAATTTTTTTTTTTTTTTTTTTTGAGACAGAGTCTTGCTCTGTCAGCCAGGCTGGAGTGCAGTGGCACCATCTCGGCTCACTGCAATCTCTGCCTCCTGGGTTCAAGCATTTCTCCTGCCTCAGCCTCCCGAGTAGCTGGAACTACAGGTGCCCACCACCACATTCAGCTAATTTTTGTATTTTTAGTAGAGATGGGGTTTCACCATGTTGGCCAGGCTGATCTCGAACTCCTGACCTCAAGTGATCCGCCTGCCTCGGTCTCCCAAAGTGCCGGGATTACAGACATGAGCCACTGCGCCCAGCCTAGTTTTAGGTATTTTTGAATTTCCTACCTATAAGATGATTTGGCTTTATTTTTTATTATTAAAAATTCTTTTAAAATTAGAGATAGTCTCACTCTATTGCTCAGGCCAAAGTGCAGTGGCATAATCATAGCTCACTGCAGCCTCAAACTCCTGGACTCAACTGATCCTCCCACCTCACCTTCCTCAGTAGCTTGAACTACAGGTGCATGCCACCATGCCCAGCTAATTTTTTTTTTAAGGTAATTTTTTTGTAGAGATGGAGTCTTGCTATGTTGCCCAGTCTGGTCTTGAATTCCTGGGCTCAAGAGATTCTCCCTGCTTGGCCTCCCAAAGTATTTGGATTACAAGCATGGGCTGTGATGCCCAGCCCAGTGGTTCAGCTTTTAAAATTGGTATTCGACATCCCCATTCTCATGACACAAGCCCCTTCCTTTCTTTAGTCTTCCAATATAATTATATGAACTTTTTTGGTTAAATCATTGTTCCATGTTTACATTATTATGATTATGTAAATACCCATAGTTGGGTCACATGGGTACAAGAATTACATTTTCTTTCTTGACAACTTTTGTTTTTTCTGAAGTTAGTAGCTACTTTTCCCATTTGTTTAGTTATCTATTTATCTCCTAGATAGAAATGAGATATCTATCTATGTCATAATCCTCAGACTCTCCTGTAGAACTAAAGATCTTTTCTCCATATATTCAGTTCTGTCAGTATTCCATTGGCTTTGTTTCTTCTTAGAGATACCCCTCCTGGGAGTCTGTGTTCTCTTTCTTCAGTCTGGTGTGATGGTTCTCTGAGACCCGCTGCGCAGTTGTCCTGGGACTTGCCTTCATTGTTATGTTGGCAATTTCCTTTGTCTCTTCTAGGTTTAGTGACTTCCTCTTTTTTTTTTGTTTACTCTCCTGTTTTGGTGAACTTTATCTTCCATTGTCATTTTGAGAAATAATACAAAGATGGGAAGAAAGTTGAGATCTTCTCAGAAGATATATTTTGACTTCTTATCTTTTGATATGGTTTGAGTATAGGCTTCTAGGTGAAATATCACTTTACCTCCAAATGTTGAATATATTGCTCCATTATCTTCTAGGTTTAGATCCGTACTGTTGAGTAGAAATATAATGTAAGGCACAAATGGGAGCTCATCTATAATTTTAAATTTCCTAGCATCCACATTAAGATAAGTAAAAAGAAACAGATGACATTAAGCATAATAAACTGGGCATAGTGGCTTGCACCTGTAATCCAGCTACAACATAACAAGACCCTGTTTCTTAAAATGAAGCATAATAATATATTTTATTTAATTCAGTATATCAAAAATACTTTCAACATGTCAGTATAAAAATATTGAGCTACTTACACATATATGTATATATACATATTTACTATGTCTTTAAAAAATCAGCGGTTTTCAGGCCGGGCGCGGTGGCTCACGCTTGTAATCCCAGCACTTTGGGAGGCCGAGGCGGGCGGATCACGAGGTCAGGAGATCGAGACCACGGTGAAACCCTGTCTCTACTAAAAATACAAAAAATTAGCCGGGCGTGGTGGCGGGCGCCTGTAGTCCCAGCTACTCGGAGAGGCTGAGGCAGGAGAATGGCGTGAACCCGGGAGGCGGAGCTTGCAGTGAGCCGAGATTGCGCCACTGCACTCCAGCCTGGGCGACAGAGCGAGACTCTGTCTCAAGAAAAAAAAAAAAAAAAAAAAAATCAGCGGTTTTCTCATTTTATGTTAAGAAAAAAAAATCAGTGATTTATTTTGCAGCTTGCCTCAATTTGGACTAGCTACATTTGAAGTCCTCAAGGGTCTCATGGTTGGTGGGTACCATTTTGGAAATTGTAGGTTTAGAGTATTGCTGATGGCATCCTGATTTTGATCTTTCATGACTGTTGTTTTCCACTGGAAGTTTCTTTATTCCTCTGTCACTTGTTATTTTCTTTTAAAAAAAATTGTAGCCACCCTAGTGGGTGTGAAGTTGTATCTGATCATGGTTTTGAGGTGCATTTCCCTCATGACTAATGATGTTGAACATCTTTTCTTGTGCTTATTAGGTTTTATCTTACAATTAATATTAATTGGCTATCAGAGGCTTCTCTCGTGATTGTTTCCAAAGTCATTTTGCAAAACCCTTGCCTTTATTTGGCTAAGTATACAAACAAAACTAATAATTAAATTTTAGTCCAAAATCCTGAGTATATATTTTGGTCTATATGGTAACATTATATTCACCTATAGTGGTGTCTCTCTCTCCCTTTCAACAAAATATCCTGAAACTTGTTTATAAATCAGGTATTTGTTAGTAAGTCAAAGTTTTAATAGAAGCTAATAGAGCCCTCTTTTAACTTTCAATTGCAAAAGGAATTTACTGTTTATGTTGCCATGCATGTTATATTACATGAGGTTTCATTAAAGTGAGAGCATGTACTTCTCTGTGTATAAGAAAAGGTAATATTTCGGATTCATTTCTGGCCCAGGAATATTTGGACAGAATGTTTGTGACATGTACCCTTAAGTAATACGATATATTTCATAATTTTTAGTAATTCAGAGTTAGGCTATCTTCCAGAAGGTCTGTAATTAGCAATTTCTTATTATGATTTAATGTAGAGCTTCCCAACCTTTTCATATCATGGTACACATAAAAAATATGGCACATTGGACTACACAGATGAAGTTGCTTAAGCCAGTGGTGCGTTGCCCTAAGGACTGAGGTAGTCAATGTATGTATTTCAGCATACCTGTAAACCAGGCTTACTAGTTGGACAACTGGTTTAATGTAACCTTTTTTTTCTTTGAGACGGAGTTTTGCTCTTGTTGCCCAGGCTGGAGTGCAATGATGTGATCTCAGCTCACCACAACCTCCGCCTCCCGGGTTCAAGTGATTCTCCTGCCTCAGCCTCCCAAGTAGCTGGGATTACAGGTGCACGCCACCGTGCCCAGCTAAGTTTTTTTGTATTTTTAATAGAGATGAGGTTTCTCCATGTTGGTCAGGCTGGTCTCAAACTCCCATCCTCAGGTGATCTGCCTGCCTCAGCCTCCTAAAGTGCTGGAATTACGGGTGTGAGCCACCGCGCCTGGCCTAATGTAACTTTGTAAAAAATGTTTAGCTTGGGTAATTCAGCTACTTAATACTTGATTCTGGCTCTGGAATTACATGCCGGTAGATACATGCCAAGGTAGAACTGGTAGGTGTATTTGAAAATTGGTACATGCATACTGAACAATATTTTAATTCAGATTTTTTCATTTGCAAGCAACAGAGACCAAATTCAAATTGGCTTAATTTTTTAAAAGGGAATGTAGTGATTTGCATAATTAAAAGCCCGGGGTGGGCATTTTTTAGGCACAGCTGGATCCCGGGGCTCAAGTGTACCTTCCATGTCACTTATTTAAAAGCTTTAGTCCTTACTTAAATGGTTTAGGCTTTTCTCTATACTAGGTGAATTTTTCTGATATTGTAATTTATTGAATGATACTTTAAGATCAAGGTTGCTGGACCAAAAATTTGACCTCTTATTGTCATTGAAATAGACCTAGGATTCTACTGACATGTTATTTTATTATCTTTTTGCATGGGTTGATGCCATGTTAACAGTTGGCTGTGGTAGAGCTTTTACATACTTGCAGGTATATGCACAGAAAAGTACTGTAACGCTTTTCCCTGCTCTGCTTGTCTGCAGGCAGTGAAGTGAAATCTCCAAGAGTCCTGCTCGCTCAAGGCCTGCATACAGGAAAGAAGCAGGGGAAAAGCGTTACAAACAGCTTTTGTTCTACAGCATTTTAAAATATAACAGGTAGGTCAGATTTTTGGTCTGTCAGCCTTGACACTATCCCTTGAAAAGCAGGTCATGTCATCGACATGTATTTAAAATGTGACTGTGATAAAAGTTTTTAAGATTCTTTTCCTTGGAAAGAAGTTATTTAATAAACTCCATTAGTGTTATTAGACACTAGCTACTAAAATAGCCTTTTTACTGATTAGAATTATAGCCCAGCTTGAGAGTGGCAGATGTGATAAAAATATACTAAAATTTTCAAGATTTTTAAAAATTTAAATTCAATCCTGTGGATTAACTCAAGACATATTTTGCATAATCTAGCCAGACTCTGAAGCATATTAGTAACTTTAGAATATAAACAGAACAAAAGAAAAATTGTATGCCACTGCCTGTAACTACCAAGTTACTCATGCAGCCGTTTTGTTTTTTAGGTATATTGGAAAGTCTGATTCAGTTACAATCAGTGTATGGAATCACAAGAAGATCCATAAGAAACAAGGTGCTGGATTTCTCGGTTGTGTTCGTCTTCTTTCCAATGCCATCAACCGCCTGAAAGACACTGGTTGTGAGTAGATACGAGTGCTTTTCAAATTAAAAAAATATATATGTATGTGTATATGCATTTGTGCATGTACATATATACATGCACTATATATGTATCCTCAAATATATATTTTAAAATAATGTATATATTTGAGTATGTTGGTAGGGCTTCAAACACAACTTCTTGTGCATGTCTGAAACATTGGTAAAAATTCCTGATCTAAATTTATTTTGTAGACTTAAAAAAAAAAATGAAACGTTTTAAATATGTGAAACTTACAGCCAAATCAGAGCTGATGCTTCATTTCCAGCTAATTTAAAAGTATTAAGAAATGATTGATATCTAGAACGGCAAAAAGAAAGGTATCAGGATGTATATGCCTTTTAAAATTTCTTAGTATCCTTTTCTGGTTTTGGTGGATTTGTGGATAAAATGTTTTTATTTAGGTGATTGGAGTGTTTAAGCTGGCAGTTAAAGGACAATTACAAAGGGGTAAGAATAGTATAATACATAAAACTGCTGTGACAGAATTAAAAGTTAAAGATTAAACGTTATTTTGAGTGTACAACACCTGTATTAACTAAACTGTAGCTGAGTTTATCATCAGCCTGAGGATTTAGAAGATTAGACCAAGATCAAGACATTAGAAGTGGTTTTCATAATGGATTTATAAGTTGACTTAGCATAACCAGGTGAGTCTTTTGGATGGGTCTTTCCGTTAGAACATAAATGGGAATTCCTTTTTCAACAGGTTTTTTTTGTGTGTTTGTTTCTATAGAATTCTTTTTTATATAATGTAAAAAATACCATTAGTCATTATCATGGGATTTTAGCCCAGATGCATATGCTAAACAAACTCACATAAGATCTAAGGAAATTAATCAACAAAAAAGAGTAAATTTAGCATTGAATATTAAATATATTAAGAGACTATCTCTTTTAATGTAGTGTGATACCACAGCATAGGTATATATTGACCTTGTGAAAAAGAAAAAGGCAGAAAATTGAGCTAGAAGTTCTTAGTCCAAGATATTTAATGGCATCTAAGAAATTCTTGTATTTCTGGGCTGACAGGGTAACCAACAGTAGAGAAAAGACACTGAGATTGGAAAAAACGAATTGCATATAAAAGTGAACTGTTTTATTACTCAGCAAACTGAAAACTTATAGGTCAAATGTCTGACATTATCCCTAGTTCAATTTACCCAACATTTATTGAAGATTTAATGTGCTACTATTCTAAATCCTGGCTGTATAAAGGAGAAAAAGGCATGAATCCTGTCCTCTGAGAAGGAAGGGCAAAGGCCTGCTGGCAAAGGGAGCATGCCACATTGGAAGGACTGAATAGGAGAGGAGGAGTTAGTTGCTCTGCAGAATCCACTGTGTAGCCAACTTAGTAGCACCCATTTATTTTGCAAAGATAAAAATGTCTGTATTTTTGGTTGGATAAGTAGGGACTATAGTTTAGGGGCATGGATTTTTCTTTCTGTTTCTTGTATTAATTTATTTGACTTTTTCGATGTGCAGTAATATTGAATTTATCAAATATTTATTGAGCACCTACCTGATGCAATGTTCTACCAGATTGGAGTGGAAAATACAAAAACTAAGATATGGTCTCCTCCATTTATCAATTCACAGATAAGTAGGCAGATGGCATACAGTTGTAAAAGCATTCAGCTATAAGTGCTGTAATCAAAGTAAAACCAGCGTACTTTAGGTGACATCGTTCCTTACTGTAACTTTCAGGGTCAGGTCAGTGTTATATCTCTTTTACAGATGAGGCATCTGAGAGAATAAACGAGTTGCTCCTAAATGAATGAGTGAAGAACTGATGCAAACTCAGATTTTACAGTTCATTCTTGGCTTCTTATTAATACTTTTTTGGGTCCATGTCATTTGAAATGGTTAGTTAAAAAATGATAATGACAACTAGCATTTGTTGACCACTTATGTGCCAGGCACTATGCTGAGAGTTTTGCATAATTATCTGATTTAATCCTCAAAAAAAATATGAGGATTCACATCTTGTCATACGTGGGAAAACCAAGGCTCAGGGATAAATTCCTTAAGACCAACAACTATTAAGACTCAGACTAAAGTGGTCTAAAAGTTTTGGAGAGAAAGTGACTGCATGTTGGCAATGTAATACACCAGTGTTTGGTTTTTGAAATCTGAACTGTCTAAATGATAGGTTTGATTTCTAATGGATTGTGGAAATTTATTGTCACTCTATAGATATTAGAACCTCTGATACCAGCTAATTTTTTCGTTGCTTTCTTTGTTGACTTCAAATAGATCAGAGGTTGGATTTATGCAAACTTGGGCCAAATGACAATGATACAGTTAGAGGACAGATAGTAGGTAAGTGTGGAATTTAAAGTTACATGAATTTTGGTTTCATTCAAACTGACCTAAAGTGTAAAATACCTTTTAAATCAAAGTATAATAACTGTCGCTTCATTGTGTTGGCCTGAATTAAATGAGCCAGGTAAAATGTTACAGTGAATCCAGGATCCAGGTTAACTTAATTTAAAAAACGTTAATGTAAAAAAAAAGTTTTGTGAAGAACCGTTGATCCTTCAGGAAATAATTCTTTCAAAGTATCCTAATATAGTAGAGCACTAAGTTCAGACAGTGCTAAACTAGTTACTAGAGCCTGCTCTGGAATTCACATCTCTTGCTTCTTCTTTCTTTGTGGTGGTTTTATACTACACTGGATAATGGTGTCCTGTTAAAACTCCATCAGTCCAAAGATTACTCTCTTGCTGGAATACCAGGATGGCCCTCTTGCTAGAATACAGTGTATTTTTATTTATTATTTATTTATTTATTTATTTTTTATTTTATTTTTTATTTTTTTTGAGGCGGAGTCTCGTTCTCTCGCCAGGCTGGAGTGCAGTGGTGCAATCACGGCTCCCTGCAACCTCTGCCTCCCAGGTTCAAGTGATTCCCCTGCCTCAGCCTCTCCAGTAGCTGGGACTGCAGGCACGCGCACCACGCCCGTAGTTCCTCACCCGGCTAATTTTTTGTATTTTGTTGAGACGGGGTTTCACCATGTTTGCCAGGGTGGTCTCGATCTCCTGACCTCATGATCCGCCCGCCTCGGCCTCCTAAAGTGCTGGAATTACAGGCAGAAGCCACTGCGCCCAGCCCAGTGTATTTTTTAGATGGTCAGATGATCAAGTATTAAAGTCAAATTAATGTGGACTTTTCAAACTTCTTTGTACATGAATACACCCTTAATATGTTATGCCTCTTCCTTTTTTTTTTTTTTTTTGAGACAGAGTCTCGCTCTGTCTCCCAGGCTGGAGTGCAGTGGCGCAATCTCGGCTCACTGCAAGCTCCGCCTCCCGGGTTCACGCCATTCTCCTGCCTCAGCCTCTCCGAGTAGCTGGGACTACAGGCGCCTGCCACCACGCCTGGCTAATTTTTTGTATTTTTAGTAGAGACGGGGTTTCACCATGGTCTCGATCTCCTGACCTCGTGATCCGCCCGCCTCGGCCTCCCAAAGTGCTGGGATTACAGGCGTGAGCCACCGCGCCCAGCTATGCCTCTTCTTAAGTACAGTAGTGACTCTGCTATGCACCATTACTATGGTGGAAAAGGAATTATGCTTCTTCCATGAACATAATAAAGTGTAGAAAACCTTAGAATTCTAATACTACTCCTGAAGGGAAAAAATCTATGGGAAGAGAAATTATAAATTTTAGTAGAAACCAAAGAGTTCATTCTAAAGTATTAAAATAAGCTAAGCCAGATGTCTTCTAAAGATAGAAATTTTTGATTATAATAGTTCTATTTGTACGAATCTTAGTAATATTTCTGTCATTTAATAGTAAGTCTTCAGTCCAGAGACCGAATAGGCACAGGAGGACAAGTTGTGGACTGCAGTCGTTTATTTGATAATGATTTACCAGACGGGTAAGCTAACATCACTGAAATCATTAGAGAAATATATAGATAATATCCTTAAAAGAATAGAAATAAGTGGGTGTTTATTGTATATTAAATGGTGTTTATTGTATATTGAATGTAGATTTTCCTTCTAATTGTAAAATTAATGGAAGATCTTGTCACGACAAATTTATAAAGTAGGCCACAAATTAGATGTGTTAAATTTGGTTATTAAGAGTTTTGACTAGGAGACACATGAAATTTCTTGACAAATGTAACTCTCTTGTAAATATTACCTAGTTAAAAAAAAGTTGCTTGATTAAATTATTCAAAACAGGCCATGCAAGTGCTAAATTAGAAACATTGCTATATTTAAGAGGGATGGGATGCATAAGTTGTGTAATAGTAATTAAAATAACATAGTAAGATTTAACTGAGCATGTATATGGCAGATACTGTTATAAGCACTTTATGTACATATAATTTAATTCTCGTAGCATCTTGGAAGGCAGTATATAGCCATGCTTCTGGAATCAGACCACCTGAATTCTAATCCTTACTCTTTTGTGTACTGGCTTTATGATCTTAATTTATTTAACTTCCATGTGCTTTGGTTTATATTTATTTACAAAAGAGTATGAGTGATAATAGCATACTCATAAACTGTTGAGAGGATTAAATAAAATAATTCAGTTAAGGCACTTTAGCACAGTTCTTGCATAAAATAAGTGCTTAGTAAATAATTAGCTAGTATTATTTCTATTGCTACTACTATTGTTACCCTCAAAAACTAAGAGAGAAGTTAAGTAATTTGCCTAAGGCCACATAGTAAATGGCAGAGCCAAAACACACAAACCTGTCTTGATTCTAAAGTCATGATTTTTATCATTGGTCTCTTTGATACTAGTTCTCTTTTTTGATTTTATTTTTAACATTCAAAGTATTTTTAATTAACTTCGATGAGATATAACTTACATGTAATAATTGCATCCATTGAAGTATATAAATGGTTAAATTTTAACTCCAATTATTTTTTATACAAAATTTTATACCCAGGTTATGGTATTTACTCATTTTTTAAACTGTTAAAAATCACTATAATTTACTGTTCGTAGATCACTTTAGCTTCTAGGTATGTCTGTTAGCTCTTTTATAGATATGAGGTAGATTGTGGTATTTTTGAAAAGGAAATTTAGGATGAAATAACTAATCAATATTGAGAGAGTGCCAGCAGTAATAAGGCTTATTGTTCTAAACTTGCCCTACATTATTGTACCATAATTGTAATCACGGGGCGGGGGGGGGGAATACCCTAGCATCTCTTTATTTTCTGTCTTTTAGAGCCGTTCAACCTCTGCCAGTATCTTTGTAGAAATATTAACATTATCACATTTCTGTAGTCATTTGGCTCTTTTTCATTAAATGAATTATGATAAAGAGTTGATAGAAAGTAGTGGTCTTGGCCAGGCATGGTGGCTTACGCCTGTAATCCCAACACTTTGGGAGGCTGAGGCGGGAGGACCACAAGGTCAAGAGATCGAGACCATCCTGGCCAACATGGTGAAACACTGTCTCTGCTAAAAATACAAAAAGTAGCCAGGCATGGTGGTGTGCACCTGTAGTCCCAGCTACTCAGGAGGCTGAGGCAGGAGAATCGCTTGAACCCGGGAGGCGGAGGTTGCAGTGAGCTCAGATCGCACCACTGCGCTCCAGCCTGGCGAAGGAGCAAGACTCCGTCTCAAAAAAAAAAAAAAAAGAAGAAAAGAAAAAAAGAAAGTAGCTGTTTTGATGTGTTTTTTTGTTTGTTTGTTTGTTTGTTTTAGCGTGGGGGGAAGGAGTTTCACTCTTGTCATCCCAGCTGGAGCGCAGTGGCACAATCTTGGCTCACTGCAACCTCTGCCTCCCCGGTTCAAGCAATTCTCCTGCCTCAACCTCCCGAGTAGCTGGGATTACAGGCACATGCCACCATGCCCAGCTAATTTTTGTATTTTTAATAGAGACGGGGTTTCACCATGTTGGCGAGCCTGGTCTCAAACTCCTAACCTCAGGTGATCTGTCTACCTTGGCCTCCCAAAATGCAAGCCTCCCAAAATGCTGGAATTACAGGTGTGAGACACCACGCCGGCCAATAGTCTTGATTTTTAAAAAATTAGTTTGGGTAGGCTAAATGCTTTGAAAAGCTTTTGGCCAGATGCGGTGTCTCACACCTGTAATCCCAGCACTTTGGGAGGCCGAGGCGGGTGGATCACGAAGTCAAGAGACCTCGTGATTTTATGGCTAAATATATTTTTAGCATAGCCATTTTCCATATTCTGGAGTAATTAATATGAATTTAATTGTGTATTGTTGACATTAAAAATTCTCAGAGTTTGGCTGATAGAAAATATTTGTTACACCTCAGCATAAATACTTTAGAAGCTTCAGAATCCCATAAAATATATTACAGAGTTCTAAAATAAGTTGAAAAAATTCTATATTCTGTGAATTGATACTTCAGATTGGCATTCCCGATTTGTAACAGCAGATATCTTACTGGCTTGCTTGTTGCACTGAAAACATTCTGTGTCCAAGTTTCCTATTAATGCCTTATCACTCAATATTTTTATTTAAGCTGGGAAGAAAGGAGAACCGCCTCTGGAAGAATCCAGTATCTAAACCATATAACAAGAACTACGCAATGGGAGCGCCCAACACGGTAAGAACGTACAAATATTTTCTCATGATCTATGCCAGCCACCCTCTGTCAGCTTTACTAGATTTTTTTTCTTGGTTTTTGCTGTTGTAGATCAGTAGATCTTGTAACAGGTGCCATTGTTATTTTTTAAAAGTGATCTTCAACAGTTTGTTTGACAGGTTATGCTGTCATTGTAGCTCCAGGGCCTGTAGTGGTACTCAAAAAATATTTATTGAATGAGGCCGGGCGTGGTGGCTCACGCCTGTAATCCCTGCACTTTGGGAGGCCAAGGCATGTGGATCACTTGAGTTCAGGAGTTTGAGACCAGCCTGGGCAACATGAGGAAACCCTGTCTCTACCAAAAAAATTAGCGGGGCACGTGGCATGTGCTTGTGGTCCCAGCTATTTGGGACGTAGAGGTGGGAGGATTGCTTGAACATAGGTGGTGGAGGTTGCAGTGAGCCAAGGTCGTGTCAGTGCACTCTAGCTTGGGTGATAGAATGAGACTCTGTCTCAAAAAAAAAAAAAATTGACCAGGCATGGTGGCTCACGCCTGTAAGCCCAACACTTTGGAAGGCCAAGGTGGGCAGATCACTTGAGAGCAGGAGTTCGAGACCAGCCTGGTCAACATGGAGAAACCCCATCTCTACTAAAAATACAAAAATTAGCTGGGTGTGGTGGTGGGTGCCTGTAATCCCAGCTACTCAGGAGGCTGAGGTAGGAGAATTGCTTGAACCCAGGAGGTGGAGGTTGCAGTGAGCTGAGATTGCACCACTGCACTCCAGCCTGGGCGATAGAGCGAGACTCAGTCTCGAAAATATAAAATACAATAAAATAATCGAATGAATTAAGTTGATAAGCAGAGGAATCTCTGAACTAAATCTTGAAGAATGTCAGGTATAGTCACTTCATGGAGCTTACTGTATAAAGACATAGGGATGCAAGATAAATTTTGGAAACTGCAAAGAGGTGCCTTTGAAATAACTGAAAACAAATAGTCTATGTGGCTGAATCCCCTTCTCCCCACTCTTTTAAGTGAGAACAAAATTTGCCATCTTGTGCAGTGTTTTGTTTTGCCTGTTTTCCCCGTCTTGAGCAGGACTGGCACTAGGCATAAAATACCAAATTCTTTTCATTAGCTGCGCTTACTTTTACTTATACAGAACTAATTGCTTAACTCATTGGATCACAAAGTTTTCTCTTTTACATTATAACTGTCAGGTAAAAGCTTAGCTCATGTTGCCAAGTTGCATTTCTAGTATTAAACTGCCAAGGAATTTATTGAAGTACCCATTTTTATTATATCTGAGCACAAATGAATACGTACTTGTGTCAGTGTTCAAGATTTCACTTGAACACCCATTTCCTTCTGACTCATTTAACCGGTAAAATTAACTTGAATTTCTACATATATAAAAGGATGATTGTTGTTTTAAATGTAAATTTTTTTTTTTTTTTTTTTTTGAGATGGAGTCTCACTCTATTGCCTAGGCTGGAGTGCAGTGGTACGATCTTGGCTCACTGCAACCTCTGCCCACTGCAACCTCTGCCTCCCGGATTCAAGCAATTCTCGTGCCTCAGCCTCCCGAGTAGCTGGGACTACAGGTGCCCGCCCCCACGCCCAGCTAATTTTTGTATTTTTAGTAGAGGTGGGGTTTCCCTGTGTTGGCCAGGCTGGTCTCAAACTCCTGACCTCAAGTGATCCACTTGCCTCGGTCTCCCAAAGTGCTGGGATTACAGGTGTGAGCCACTGTACCCCGCCATGTTAATTTAAGAATGAACTCTTGATTATTTTTTTATTTTGAAAGATCTGCAATAGTAGACTGGAAGCCCCTTAAAGAGACAAACTGTCTTCTTTCCTTTTGTGATGTATTGTCAAATGACTGGGTGACTTTTTTAGATTGGGAGGTCTGAGGGACCTCTTAGGAGGCAATAATAAACTGATTTGAATGACAAAAAAGAGCCAGGCCTAGGGAGGGTAGGAGAAAAGAATATGCCAAGTGGAAGGAAGAGCAACTGCTCTTAGGTGGAATGACCTTGGCAAGTTCAAGGAACGGGAAGAATATGAGTGTGGCAGAAGCAGAGTGGGAGGGAGAATGGTGGGAAGTCAGGTCTGAGAGAGAGGCTGTAGCTAGATCAAGCAGTGTTTTGTAAGCCAGTCTCACATCCACAGATACATGTGGATTTTATATCAAATGTCATTAAAATAAAGTCATTTAAATACATAGTTGATGACATGCTTATCATTTGCATTTCTTTGGTGCTTAGAGACTTCAGGTTTGCTTTTACTCAGAGTTCTTGAAGTCATTATACTTGTATTAGTCATCCTGTTTTCAGATATGATAAGTGATTGTTACTGCAGTATATATATATTGTCTAGAGAACTCTACTTTTGATATCTAAATTGATAACGTCTTTTCCTTGTTAATTTTCAATAGACCGGCATCCGAATATTCTAGCCCTGGCAGACCTCTTAGCTGCTTTGTTGATGAGAACACTCCAATTAGTGGAACAAATGGTGCAACATGTGGACAGTCTTCAGATCCCAGGCTGGCAGAGAGGAGAGTCAGGTCACAACGACATAGAAATTACATGAGCAGGACACATTTACATACTCCTCCAGACCTACCAGAAGGCTATGGTATGACAACTAGCAAAGGAAAAATAAAATGTGGTTTACTGATTTCAGCTTGCTGAGGAAGTCACAATATATATTTTCAAAAAGTTATTAATCTGAGCTTAGGGATTCTGCATGAAAATAAATATAAAACCTCCCAACTTTGAAAAGTCTTTGAAGTGGTAGATGACTACCTAACCAACAGTTTGACCTTGTGCTCGCCATTCAGCCTCAGTGTTTGTGCTCTTCTATAATGAAGTGAGATGACTAGTTTATAACAAAGGTAGTGTGAAAAGCATACGAAATGAAGTGAGACTATTTTGTAAATAGGCACTGTATAGAAAGGAAAGATGGTATTGTTACTGATAACAGTAATCTGAAGTTCAACCTATGATGTAATTTTTTTAGACATATATATTTAGAAATAATTTCAAAGGCGTATTTCTGATCATATATTTGTATTGTCTGTAATTTTGGATTATCTGATTGGATTGTTGTAAATGACTGAGTCACTTCTATGTTTGCATAAAATGATTACAATCTTATATAAAATCCTAGATTATAAAATTTCATGTGGAAGATAACATGAGTCTTCTCCTGATAGAATACAGAAGTTTCTAATTTAATACCATCTTGTGAATCCTCGTATATAGTCTGAACTTGACTTCCTCTCCTTGCCAAAAGCTCACCAAGGTTACTTACATCTTTGCCTTCTTAACAGACTATAGATAAACCACTTTGGATTGATGTTGACACCTAATGACCAACATTGGGAATTGCCACATCTGTTTTATTTTACTCAAGAATATATTTTAAAACTCTTCTGCAAATGCATGATTCTCATTTTAGTTTTAAATGTATTTTAGCTCTTTAATTTGAAAAAATTTGTCCATTAACTGTGCTATGACTCAAAGGTTAACTTTTAGCACAGTCATTAACTTATAGGCTTGAGTGACAGGCAGACCTAGGACCTAGGTTCATATCCTGGCTTTGCCATGTAACACTGAGCACCTTATTTAACCTCTTTGAGCCTCAATTTTATCCTCTATAGAGGAAAATAGTAGCACCAACCATCTAGGTTTGTTGCAAGAAATCAATGATATCTAATCTCATGTGAAATGCTGGCACAGTGTCTGGCATAGTAAATTTTAACTGTCATTATCAACGTTCAGACCTGAGAAGAAATTCTCTCCTGCCATTTCTCTTTGAGATTATAAGGCAAGCTCTTTAGAGTGGGAGTGGTTATACTTTTACAATATTTCTGTGATTTGAATTTAAAAAATTGTACAACCAAAACATAAAAATAAAGTGGATACCAAGGCTGAAATTATTATAGCTGTCCTCTATAATAATATGATTTTGTTTATAATTTGTGAAAGTTTGAAGTTTAAATTTATTGACTTTATATGTTTATAAACAAATTAGATTTATACTAATAAATATTAGTAATAGTTTTATTGTTTTATATATTGAAGCTTCTCGTTAGATTTTGTTTAAAGAAAAGTGGTTCTGGTATTTTAAAAAAAAGACAAAACAAAACCCACCATAAAGAAACCCTTTTATAGATTGTTCTCTTCACCCTGGCCTTTCCTCTGTCTTCCCCAGGGCTTTGAGTTGATTTTGTCCTTGACTTTTTGTGCATGCTTGCTCTTTAGTCCTCTTCTTTCTAATTTGGCTATTTTTCCATCTCTGTTTATGACATAGAATGTCTCCCCAGTATCTCATCTGTTTTGCTTCTCTTTGAGCTCAAATGTAATCTTGAGAATACACCTTTGTGTAGCAAAGAGAAAACTTTGGTATAAAATTAGGCATAGTAAGCATTATCAGCCTCCAAACTCTTTGAAAATTTCTGGAAGTTCCTCCTCAAATCTTCCCAATGTTGCCCAGCCTCTTTCTCAGAGCCTTTTATGCATCATTTAAAATTTTTTAGTTATTAGTATTGTGACAATCTTGATTTGTTTTCCATTGCAACATATTTAGTATTTGAGCCACGTTGTAAGTTTAGTTTGCTTGTAGATAGCTGGCCTGTGGCCCTCAACATTTGTAAAATTGTTTCCAAGAGACAGAACAAATGATTTGTAAAGCCCTTTTTTGATAATAAAATAGATTGGCAATTTGGAGATTTTTCCCTATTAGTATATCATCTTAGTGTATGTAACTGTCTTTGATCTGGACAGTCTGAATGTTTTTGTTATCAGTGTTTATTAATTTTACAGAACAGAGGACAACGCAACAAGGCCAGGTGTATTTCTTACATACACAGACTGGTGTGAGCACATGGCATGATCCAAGAGTGCCCAGGTAAGAACGTATTTTAAGCACGCTTTAGACCATCAAAAAGCCATTTCACCTAGGATTTCTTTGATTTTTAAGAAATTTTTGCCTTTTAAAAATAGTTGATGTAAAAGTTTGACTCTTCTGATAGTTATTTCAGTTTTGACACTTAGTAGAAAGTCCTGCCTACTTCTCTGCAATCCCACCTCAGTTCTCCCCTCCCTCACCAGTTCCTAGCCACCCTCCCCTGCTTCCCCTTAAAAAAAAAAGTGGAATAGGCCGGGCGTGGTGGCTCACGCCTGTAATCCCAGCACTTTGGGAGGCCGAGGTGGACAGATCACAAGGTCAAGAGATCGAAACCATCCTGGCCAACATGCTGAAACCCCATCTCTACTAAAAATACAAAAATGAGCTGGGTGTGGTGGCGTGTGCCTGTAGTCCCAGCTACTCAGGAGGCTGAGGCAGGAGAATTGCTTGAACCCAGGGAGGTGGAGGTTTGCAGTGAGCTGAGATCATGCCACTGCACTCCAGCCTGGCCACAGAGCGAGACTCTGTCTCAGAAAAAAAAAAAGTGGCATGAAAACATGGATCTTTTCGGAGTTTGAAACTTGTCCTAGGGCACCAAGCAGGGTGGCTCTTACCTGTATTCCCAACACTTTGGGAGACTGAGGTATGAGGATCACTTGAGCCCCAGGAGTTTGAAACCAGTCTGAGCAACATAGACCCGATCTCTACCAAAGATTAAAAATGAGCCATATGTGGTGGAGCACATCTGTGGTCCCAGTTGCTTGGGAGGCTGAGGCAAGAGGATTGCTCAAGCCATGGAGGTTGAAGCTACAGTGAGCCTTGGTCGCGCTATAGCACTCCAGCCTGGACGACAGAGCAAGACCCCATTTCTTTCTTTTTTTTTTTTTAAGTGTTTTATTTATTTATTTATTTTATTATACTTTAAGTTCTAGGGTATACGTTCACAACGTGCAAGTTTGTTACATATGTATACATGTGCCATGTTGGTGTGCTGCACCCATTAACTCGTCATTCACATTAGGTTTATCTCCTAATGCTGTCCCTCCCACCTCCCCCTACCCCACAACAGGCCCCGGTGTGTGATGTTCCCCTTCTAGTGTCCAAGTGTTCTCATTGTTCAATTCCCACCTATGAGTGAGAACATGTGGTGTTTGGTTTTTCGTCCTTGCGATAGTTTGCTGAGAATGATGGTTTCCAGCTTCATCCATGTCCCTACAAAGGACATGAACTCATCCTTTTATATGGCTGCATAGTATTCCATGGTGTATATGTGCCACATTTTCTTAATCCAGTCTATCATTGATGGACATTTGGGTTGGTTCCAAGTCTTTGCTATTGTGAATAGTGCCGCAGTAAACATACGTGTGCATGTGTCTTTATAGCAGCATGATTTATAATCATTTGGGTATATACCCAGTAATGGGATGGCTGGGGCAAGACCCCATTTCAAAAAAAGAGAAAGAAAATTCGTGTAGTCCCAGCTGCTCGCGAGGCTAAGGTGGGAGGTGGAGGTTGCAGTGAGCTGAGATCACACCACTGTGCTCTAGCCCGGGTGACAGAACGAGACCCATCTCAAAAAAAAAAAAAAAGACAGAAAAAGAAAATTGACCTGGGGAAAAACATAGAACACAACATACCCTTTAAAAAAGGCAGGTTGATGTTCTTAATTATGGTTCAGCTTAAAAAAAAAAATCTTTAAAAAATTTAACCTCATAAGTGTATTCAGTGTTCTTTTATGTGTTCCTTAATAAAATTTCATTTTTAGAAAACAACGTAATTTAATTAATTAATGTTTTTGAGATGGAGTCTCATTCTGTTGCCCAGGCTGGAGTGCAGTGGTGCAGTGTTGGCTCACTGCAACCTCCGCCTCCCGGGTTCAAGTGATTCTTCTGCCTCAGCCTCCTGAGTAGCTAGGATTACAGGTACCTGCCACCACACCCAGCTAATTTTTGTATTTTTAGTAGAGACGGGGTTTTGCCATGTTGTCCAGGCTTGTCTTGAACACCTGACCCCAGGTGATTTGCTTGCCTCGACCTACCAAAGTGCTGGGATTACAGGCGTGAGCTGCTGTGCCTGGTCCTAATTTAATTTAAATATCCAAAGTTGTGTATTTCAGCTGCAGATACTGCATTTACTAACCAAAATGTCAATTACTTTTAACTTCAAGAAGATGAAATGACACACAAATGAATTTAGTGATTTACCATAATTTTTGGAACATTGTTTTCTCCCTCCCTCCCTCTCTTTTTTTGAGATAGGATCTGGCTCTGCTGTCCAGGCTGGAGAGCAGAAGTGCAGTCCTGGCTCACTACAACCTCTGCCTCCTGGGTTCAAGCCATCCTCCCACTTCAGCCTCCTGAATAGCTGGGACTACAGGCATGCGCCACAATACCCCGCTAATTTTTGTATTTTTAGTAGAGATGGGGTTACGCCATGTTACCCAGGCTAGTCTTGAACTCCTGAGCTCAAGCAGTCTGTGCACCTCGGCCTCCCAAAGTGCTGGGATTACAGTCATGAGCCACTGTGCTTGGCCCTATTTTGAGTTATTTTTTAATGAACAGATGCAAAGTACGAAGTAGTCCAACTGAAACTGGAAAAAAGCTTGAATTCTAAATTGAATTCTATATTAAATTCTAAATCAACTTTATATGTTGCACATACAAAGGATTTGTAGGATGTGGATATTTTATGTTAAGCACAGCAGCCTCCCTCCTCCAGAACAAAACAAACCCCCAAAACAACCCACAGAAGGTTGTTTTTTTTCCTGCCTAAAGCTTATGCTCAGGACTCTATTGTGTATTTGAATAAAAAACAGATGTGACTAGCTAGTCTTGGGTTGCTTTGGTATTCTCTATTTATAAATAAAACTATGATTATGAAAATGTCTTACTTTGTGTTATAGAGCTCAGAATTCTTTGAGGGTGGCAACCAAGGGAATGTGCTATTATTCATTACTTTATCAAGGTTGCCATTTCCATGTCTTGACAATATAAGCTGTTAGTTTTTAAAAAGTAGTGGGGGCCGGGCACGGTGTCTCACACCTGTAATCCCAGCACTTTGGGAGGCTGAGGCAGGAGGATCACTTGAGGTCAGGAGTTCGAGACCAGCCTGGCCAACATGGTGAAAACCTGTCTCTACTGAAAATACAAAATTAGCCAGGCATGGTGGCATGTGCCTGTAATCCCAGCTACTCAGGAGGCTGAGGCAGAAGAATCGCTTGAACCTGGGAGGTGGAGGTTGTGGTGAGCCAAGATCGCATCATGGCACTCCAGCCTGGGCAACAGAGCAAGACTCCATCTCTAAAAAAATAAATAGATAAAAAGTAGTGGGGAGGAAATTTTACTTTTTTTTTTTTAAGCTTACTAAAAAAAAAAAAAAAATCCAAGGGCCTAACTTTTCAAAATCAGTTTTATTATATAAATTGTAAAAAGCTTTTTGGATTCTGTTTATCTAGTTGAAGGTCAATAATAAGCTTTTCTTTAAAATAATTAGAAATTATTTGTAGGAAATGTATAGAATAAAAATGATCTTTTTTTTAACTAAATGATTTATAATAGTGAAAAAGTTGACCTTGAGTTATATGTTGAAAGACTAGTATGTAAGCTGGCAAC
Organism: Hylobates moloch; assembly: GCF_009828535.3. Lineage (NCBI taxonomy): Eukaryota > Metazoa > Chordata > Mammalia > Primates > Hylobatidae > Hylobates > Hylobates moloch. The sequence goes on from NW_026652294.1 coordinate 47,548,978, forward strand.
AGAAATTGAAATTGAGACAGATTTCAGCACCACTGTTGGTAATAGGCTCTTATTCCAGAGGAAACATGTCAGTTTTTTATTAATGAGTAAAGGATTTCTGCGAAGCTTTAAGAATATCTCATGTTGAGTATTGACATGTATTTTGAATGATTTTATCAAATAACACTTGGGATTATTTTTCTTATTCTGTATCCCCCAAATTACCTTAAAAACTTACATCTTTTGTTTTGGAGGATCCTCTAGCATTTTGTATGGAAGATATTTTATGAAAGTATACTGTAAATATTTAGATTCTATTAGAATATTACTATTCAAAGATATTTATAAAATTGTAAAGTCAGACTCTTTAAAACAAACTTTATTGAAAGATATCCAGGATACCTCGATTTATCCAAGAAGTCTCATGTCATCATGTTTTGCATTTCTCTTTAAAACAATGATTAATGACTTGTTATTTGTTATATTGCATACTGAGTGACTGTAGTCTTGAAATACAGATCTGTATTACTTTGTACGACTGTATAACATTCCATTTTTCTTTAACCAGCTCCCAGTGAGACATAAAGATTATTTCTAGTGTTTTGCTCTTTTAGTCAGTGCTTTAGCTCTCTCCCATGTGTGACTGTAGATTTATAAAATTCTAAATAAAATGACATGAAATGAAATTCTACATTTTATCAGTGGAATTGTTCATTTTTTTATTTTAATTTTTTTTTAACTTTTAAGTTCAGGGGTACATGTACAGGTTTGTTACAGGTAAACTTGTGTCAAGGGGGTTTGTTGTACAGGTGATTTTGTCACCCAGATACTAAGCCTAGTACCCATTGGTTATTTTTGCTGATCCTCTCCCTTCTTCTACCTCCACCATCTGATAGGCCACAGTACCTGTTGTTCCTCTCTATGTGTCCATGTGTTCTCATCATTTAGCTCCTACTTATAAGTGAGAACATGCAGTATTTGGTTTTCTGTTCCTGCTTTAGCTTCCTAAGGATAATGGCCTCCAGCTCCTGTTTTTCATTTCTGAACCATTAAAAAATCTATTTGGGCCGGGCGCGGTGGCTCACGCTTGTAATCCTAGCACTTTGGGAGGCCGAGGCGGGCGGATCACAAGGTCAGGAGATCGAGACCACGGTGAAACCCCGTCTCTACTAAAACTACAAAAAAATTAGCCGGGCGTGGTGGCGGGCGCCTGTAGTCCCAGCTACCCGGAGAGGCTGAGGCAGGAGAATGGCGTGAACCCGGGAGGCGGAGCTTGCAGTGAGCCGAGATTGCGCCACTGCACTCCAGCCTGGGCGGCACAGCGAGACTCCGTCTCAAAAAAAAAAAAAAAAAAAAAAAAAAATCTATTTGGGGCCGGCACAGTGGCTCACACCTATAATCCCAGCACTTTGGGAGGCTGAATTTGGGAGGCTGAACTCCCTCTTTGAGTTCTCAGCTTGGGGAGGAAGCTTCAGGTTTCCTATCCCAGTCTTGCTGCTGGCCTGCCCCTCTGCCTACCTGCCACTCAGGTCCCATCTTTACTCAGTCCCCCGAACTCCCCCTTTTTTTTTAAATTTGAGGAGGATTCTTGGAACTTTCCCTTGCCTCTTTTGAGACTAGCAGTGTTTCAAATAGTGTTTTTTCCTACACTTTAGCTGTTCTGTAGCAGGAGTCCCTTGGAACACCTATAGCAGAAGTCAGAATCATTGCTTCAGCAAACATAGGTCCCTGTGTGCCCATCATTGATTTCACTATGACTAAGGAGGGGTCATCTCAGGAAAAACATTTTTCTGGTTTAACTTTTAAAATGTGATTTTGTGATTTTGATGAAATTTGTGATTACTTATAATTAACTGTTACAATTTAAATTTACATAAACATGCTGCTTTTATTTTCTTCTTCTTTTTTTAATAAAAAGAGGACCACAAAAACTGTTCTACTGTCTAGATGCTTGAGTTTGCTTGGTCACTTTCAGAGTATGTCATTTCTTTGGTATCTACAGATGGCTCTGGTAGCCTAAAGTATTCATTTAAGGCAGGAAATGACCTGAGCATATCATACATTATTACACGCAGTCTCAATTATGTCACCAAGGGCAGTGACTTTTCTCTTCTGGTGGATGACAACAGCAATTTCAACACTTTGGAAGCTTCACTGAAAGATTTTTTTCTAACAGTGTAGAGGATAAGAATTTGCAGTTCTATTGCCAGTTTATTATAGAGGATACAACTCTGGAACAGCCAAATGGAAGCAATGCTTAGGACATAGTATGGGGGGAAGGCAAGGAGCCACCATGCCCTCTCTGGGCAGGCCACTGTCCAGTACCTCAGTGTGTTCACCAACCTGGAAGCTCCTTAACTCATTCTTTAAGGCCCTATAAATCCTCTATATATACTAGTATTTTAAGAATGTGTAATATAATAACAGTAGTCTTTGGTCCATTAAAAATCTTAGCTTTTCTTATGCAGTGGTAACCCTTAGAGCACTCTTGGTAATGTATCTTAAACAGGTTCTTCACTGACTAACTTTACAGATTTTAGAATTGCAGTTCGTTCTTTAAAAATATGCTGTCATTATTTTCAGGTTCATAATTTCTGTAACATTTCCAGTTTTGCTTTGTTGGCGAGCTTAATATTATGGGATGGACATTTTATGCAAATTTTATGGTATAGTAAAGAAAGAAATGTAGGGAAATTTTAGAAAGCATTTAATTCTTTATATCACTGACACTTGTAAAATTATTTCCTGTCAAACATGTATTGAAATACAGTTTATGTTGGCAAATATTGTGATTGATTTTATATTAATTTAAATCTGTATTACATTAAAGCCTAGGAAATTACTAAAAAATGTAGGCTATGTGATAAGTTTTTCTGAGCCATTTATGGATTGGGCTTTGAAGATGCGAGGTTGTTAAACTGTTGGGAATTAAAGATTCCAGCTGAACATCTCAAGTTTCTGAAACAATACATTTTCTCAGACTTTGTGGAATTGTTCTGTGTCATTTACACTTGCTTGGTTCAGCAGGGCGAGCAATGAGGTATTTTTTATTTTATATTTGTTTTTGCAGGGATCTTAGCAACATCAATTGTGAAGAGCTTGGTCCATTGCCTCCTGGATGGGAGATCCGTAATACGGCAACAGGCAGAGTTTATTTCGTTGACCATAACAACAGAACAACACAATTTACAGATCCTCGGCTCTCTGCTAACTTGCATTTAGTTTTAAAGTAAGTTTTTGAAACAATACATATTAAAATGGGAGTTAAACATGATGAAACGGATAGATGCTTTTAATAATAAATGTGAGTCTCGATACAGTGGCTCACGCCTTTAATCCCAGTGTTTTGGGAGGCCGTGGCAGCAAGATCACTTGAGGCCAGGGGTTTGAGACTAGCCTGGTCAATATAGTGAGACCTCGTCTCTACAAAAAAAAAAGTTTTTTAAATTAAAAAATTAGCTGGGTGTGGTGGTATATGCCTGCAGTCCTAGCTACTTGGGAAACGGAGGCAGGAGAAACACCTGAGCCCAGGAGTTTGAGGCTGCAGTGGACTATGATCACACCACTCCAACTCCAGTCTGGGTGACAGATGGGGACCCTGTCTCTTAAAAAAAAAAAAATGAAAGAACATCTACTTTCATCAGTTATAATTTACTTTTATTGAGCAAAATTTATGTAAGAGTGTGACAAGTTTTATTCTGATATGAGTATTTTAAACCTACTATGCTTTTAAGTAGGAACCTGTCTTGGAATGTTAGGAAAAAGGGTTATCAGAGGTGCTCAAGATGGCCTTTTACAGAGGCAGTATCTTGACAGGAGAAGTAGGGGTTGAACAGGCTAATTTTGTGTTGCCGTTGTAATATAAAATTATTAATAATTTATATTAATGGCTAACACTTTAGTAGCACTTATTGTGTGCCAAGCATTGTTCTTTATACTTTACATATGTTAGTAAGGCCAGGCATGTGGCTCATGCTGTAATCCCAGCACTTTGGGAGGCTGAGGTTGGAGAATCACTTGAGCCTAGGAGTTCAAGACCAACCTGGGCAACATGTGAGTCCTATTCTCTTCAAAAAAATTTTTAAAAATTAGCTGGTCATGGTGGTGCACACCTGTGGTCCCAGCTACTCAGGACACCGAGGTGGGAGGATCTCTTGAGCTCAGGAGGTCATGGCTGCAGTGAGCTGTGATTGCGCCACTCACCCCAGCTTGGGCAACAGAGTGAGACTCTGTCTTTAAAAAGCAAACAAACAAAAACATCCCAAATTAGTAATTTCATCCTCGGAAAAACTCTGTGAGTTAGCTGCTGCCGTTTTTACAGATGAGGAAACTGAGGCATAGAGGTTACATGACTTTCCATACGTTGCTAGTGGTGAAGTCTGGGGCGAAACCCAGATGCTCTGGCTTCAGCTGCTGTGAGGCACTATATTGAATATTGTGTGTATATTATTTGCATCCTTTGCTTTGCTTTTCTCTCTAGCTGCCTCATTTCTTCTAACTCTATTACTTATTAGCATTGCCTTCTGAAGAATGGGGGCAGGAGGAGGAAAAGAGAGAAAAGGAAAACTTCATTATTAAGCAAAGTAGCAAAGTGTCTTTTTCAACACTTCTGGCAAAAACACAGAGTGGTATAGCAACAAGGATTTTAGACTAAGAACTTGGAGAGCAAGGTTCACTCTGACCCCTGAATAATTCATTTTAGCTTTTCTAAATGAATGGTGACATTACCTGCTCTGTCTTATTCATTTGTTGTAAAGTTCTTATGTATGTTAAAATGTTAAAAACACAACAAAAATAATAATATACTTTAAAATGACTTCTGAAAATGTCCTTGTTTCATTAATTTTTGGAGTTAGGTTAATAAAGCAAAAAATTTAAATGAGAACTGGCTACCAGTTTTTTAGGATAATAGGAGAAAACATTCAAAATGTGTATCTTTGGTTCCTTCTTCGAAATATGTATAATTATCCTGGCAGTTTCATTACATCAGCAGATCTTACTTTGTTGTAGATAGAAGATTCTAAAACTTTGCTTACAAATGAAGGTCGCAAGTATTTGAAAGCCCTAATGTAAAAGTATCTGAAGAAACAGAGAAGTATGGATTGTTTCTGTGCGTTAGGGTCTATATAGCCTAGATAGCAAAATAAGTGTCATCTGCAGTCTACCCTTTGAGTAACACTGCTCTAGGGGCGCTTGTCTGGTTGTGGAATTGCTATGTCATAGAATATTTCTATCTTCAACTTTAATATATAAAGGTAACTTTTCTAAAGTGGCTATGCCAGTTTAGTCTTTTACCGGCAATATATGAGTTCCTGTTGCTGCAGAAGCTTGCCAGTACTTGCTGTTGTTAGACTTCAAAATTTTTGCTGTTCTGATGATGTTTAATGGTTTCCCATTATAACTTTAACTTGAATTTGCCTAATTGCTGATGAGGTTGAGCACCTTTTTATAGGTTTATTGACTATTTGGATTTCCTGTTTTTGTGAAAGTCCTGTTCACAATTTTTTGCCATTGTCTATTGAGTTTGAACAGCTTTCTTTGGCCTATTGACCAGCTGCATCAACTTTTTTGTTAATTTATATCTTTTTGCTCATTTTTCTAATGTAATCTTTATCTTTTAAAATTCACACTATAAGTAAATGTTTTTAATATATTTATAGTTTTATCTTTTACAGTAAAGTCTTTAATCCATGTGGACTTTACTTTTGTGTATGGATATTTTTTTTTTTTTTTTGAGATGGAGTTTCCCTATTGTCACCCAGGCTGGAGTGCAATGGCGCGATCTCAGCTCACTGCAACCTCCACATCCTGGGTTCAAGCAATTCTCCTGCCTCAGCCTTCCAAGTAGCTGGGATTATAGGTGCTTGCCACCACGCCGAGCTAATTTTTGTATTTTTAGTAGAGATGGGGTTTCACCACGTTGCCCAGACTGGTCTCAAGCTCTTGACCTCAGGTGATCCACCTGCCTGGGCCTCCCAAAGTGCTGGGATTACAGGCGTGAGCTACCACGCCTAATTCTGGATTTTTTTTTTTTGAGATGGAGTCTTGCTTTGTTGCCCAGGCTGGAGTGCAGTGGTGCGATCTCAACTCACCGCACCCTCCACCTCCTGGGTTCAAGTGATTCTCCTGCCTCAGCCTCCTGAGTAGCTGGGACTACAGGCGCGCACCACCATGCCCAGCTAATTTTTGTATTTTTAGTAGAGACGAGGTTTCACCGTGTTAGCCAGGCTGGTCTCCAACTCTTGGCCTCAAGTGATCCTCCTGCCTCAGCCTCCCAAAGTGCTGGGATTACAGGTGTGAGCCACTGTGCCCGGCCTGGGTTTTTTTAAAGGGCATATAGGGGCAGCAAATTGGAATCTGGGGAGATGATAAGGAATAAAAGATGTTGGAGCACTCTACAGAGGGCTTTTGTTTTACTTTGTATCTTAATTGTTTGTCACCTTTCTGCTTCCCCTACTAGACTTTGAATTACTTAAGACCCATATCCCATTTATTTTTGCTGCTTTAGTATGTAACATACCCAAAGTACTTGACAAATGTACAATGATAATGAAGAGCCAGTATGGCTCTCTCAGAGACCCAGGAAACCTCCAAGAGGTGGTTGTACTTTATTTACCTCCTGCCTCCAGGATCATCCCTTTTGGTCAAGCTTGTCCAACTCACGGCCCTTAGGCTGGGCCCAGGATGGCTTTCAATGTGGCCCAACACAAACTGGTAAACCTTCTTAAAAACCATTATGTGGGCCAGGCATAGTGGCTCAACGCCTGTAATCCCAGCACTTTGGGAGGCTGAGGCGGGCGGATTGCCTGAGGTCAGGAGTTCGAGACCAGCCTGGCCAACATGGTGAAACCCCGTCTCTACTAAAAATACAAAAATTAGGCCAGGTGCGGTGGCCCACACCTGTAATCCCAGCCCTTTGGGAGGCCGAGGCGGGTGGATCACAAGGTCAGGAGATGGAGACCATCCTGGCTGTCACGGTGAAACCCCATCTCTACTAAAAATACAAAAAAATTAGCTGGGTGTGGTGGTGCACGCCTGTAGTCCCAGCTACTCGGGAGTCTGAGGCAGGAGAATCACTTGAACCAGGGTGACGGACGTTGCAGTGAGCCGAGACAGCGCCACTGCACACCAGCCTGGCAACAGAGCAAAAGTCCGTCTCAAAAAAAAAAGGCCAGGCATGGTGGTGGGTGCCTGTAATCCCAGGTAGTTGGGACCCAGGAGGTTGAGGCAGGAGAATTGCTTGAACCTGGGAGGTGGAGGTTGCAGTGAGCCAAGATCACACCACTGCATTCCAGCCTGGGTGATAGAGCCAGACTTTGTTTCAAAAACAAAACATTATGAGATTTTTTTTAACAGCTCATTAGCTATTGTTAGTGTATTTTATGTGTGGCCCGAGACAGTTCTCGTTTTTCCAGTGTGGCCCAGGGAAGCCAAAAGATTGGACATCCCTGCTTTAGGTAATAGATGTTTGCCTTGATGTTGCTGGTAGAATATTTCAGTAGAACAGTTACAGATCTTCCATCTTTTTGCTGAATAGTTAGTTGTATTAAATAACTGAATAAAAAATAATGTTCTGAAGGAAGAACAACAGGTGGGATGATTAGAAATGTCTGTGGTCTTTTCTGTTTGTTGGAGTAAATGACAGGAAGTAACTTGAAGAACATTTTACTAGTTTTCTTATAATCGTTAGTTTTCCAATTGTATTGATTAGTTTCCATTAATATGGCCAGCATTTGCATTACCTGGAAGGTTTATGCATATTCCTAATAGAAAGTTTTCATTTGAACATTTTTGTATTTTAGTATTAATTTGTTCCTCTCTTCAATATCTTTGATTGCAAGTTACTGTGCTATGAAAAAGCTTAAGGCTGGGCATGGTGGCTCACACTGGTAATCCCAGCACTTTGGGAGGCCGAGGCGGGTAGATCACTTGAGGCCAGGAGTTGGAGATCAGCCTGGCCAACATGACAAAAACCTGTCTCTACAAAAATACAAAAAATTAGGCATGGTGGTGCATGCCTGTAATCCCAGCTGCTCAGGAGGCTGAGGCATGAGAATTCTTTGAACCTGGGAGGTAGAGGGTGTAGTGAGCTGAGATTGTGCCACTGTACTCCAGCCTAGGTGACAGCTCTATCAGTGAGGCACGGAGGCTACGCTTGTAATCCCAGCAACTTGGGAGGCGGAGTTGCAGTGAACCAAGATGGCAGGAGTTGGACACCAGCCTGGGTGACACAGCGAGACTCCATCTAAAAAAAAAAAAAAAAAAACACAAACTAGAAAGCTTAAGCATTTCTACATCCGTTTTTGTTTTGTTTTGTTTTGTTATTCTTAAGGATAGGATTTCACACCTCCAGCTACTAGTTCAGTAAAGTCTCTAACCCGATAGATCTTCCCTGGGGTTTATATTTGTGTTACATTATATAAAATATATAAAAATTATTTGCAGCATTAAAGTTTCTATCATATATTAGCTTTAAAGTGATAAATTAGTTTTTATTCAGCTATGTAATGTACATAATTTATATGTGAAACAATTTATTGAGATATATAAGAAACAATTTTAACCTTAAAATTGTAGTTTTAAAAAGATTCATAAGGCACTAATTTTAAATTATAATGGTTAATTTATTAATCTTTACATATCAGGATATGTTGGATAGAAGTATCTTTTTTCTATTAATGTTTTATTTCTATTTTTTAAAGATTTTTAAATTCGGGGGTTTTTCTTTAGACGGGTGTTAATGGAGTTTTGAATCTATGTCTATGAGCTGTCAAATATAGTATTACCTTATTTGGTAGATCTATTATGGTTTTTATTGTTTTTCTCTTGGAAAATTTTTTGGCAAAAATGTCATTAGAATATAGATTATTGTTATTAGGCTAATTCTGAAGTGATGAAATTAGCCCTTATTTTGAATTTTAGGGTGCTATGCTGTTTGGACTATATTGTTATGTAATCCAAAATATTTTTAGATGACTTTTTTTAGCTAGTTGTTTTTATTGTTTCAGCATTTAGGAAATGAGAAAGGCAATACATTATAATCAGATAGAGGAACTGGGCACGGTTGCTCACGCCTGTAATCCCAGTGCTTTGGGAGGCTAGGTAGGAGGATCCTTTGAGCCCAGGAGTTGGAGGTTACAGTGGGCTATGATCGTCACACTGCACTTCACTTGACTTCATCCTAGGCAACAGATTGAGACCCTGCTTATCTGAGCCAGATAAAAATATCGTGGGACAAATCGTGTTTTAGAGAGGAACATGGTATTCAAACTGAGAAGAATTGAGAATTAATATTTTGGGAGGAAGCAACAAAAGAAGTTACCTCTTCGAAGTGTATCCTGGGCCTATTGTATATAAATGCACATTTTTAGGATATCCGGTTTGACTTAAAAAAAGCTTTTCTTGGCCGGGCGCGGTGGCTCACGCTTGTAATCCCAGCACTTGGGGAGGCCGAGGCGGGCGGATCACGAGGTCAGGAGATCGAGACCACGGTGAAACCCCGTCTCTACTAAAAATACAAAAAAATTAGCCGGGCGTGGCGGCGGGTGCCTGTAGTCCCAGCTACTCGGAGAGGCTGAGGCAGGAGAATGGCGTGAACCCGGGAGGCGGAGCTTGCAGTGAGCCGAGATCGCGCCACCGCACTCCAGCCTGGGTGACAGAGCCAGACTCCGTCTCAAAAAAAAAAAAAAAAAAAGCTTTTCTTACACAGATGCATTAATCTTCCTTAGCCCTTTTATACAAATCCCTCCTGCAATATTACTGCCATTATTCTCTTCCAAGGGGGGCATTTTTCATGTTCTGAAGATTGTGTAGTTTCTGTGAGACCTCAGTATCTAACCTGTCAGTGACAGGATACAGTGTTGTTAAACTATTGCAAAGCATTGTCATTGGGGTTTAATAAATAACTTTGCCAAGGAAGCATATTCTTCTAAGAAAGCATTTTAGTCAGGTTTTTTTTTCATTTCCTTTGCTTGAAAAGCATGTTTTTGTAATTCTGTAACTATCTTAATAGTAGCTATAGTAACTGATATTTATTTTGCACTTACCATGCTCTGAGTGCCCATGTCATCTTCATTGCAATCCTGGGCTACCTCCTCCTCACCAGTGAGAAAAGTGGGGCCTCAAGCAGTTACAGAACTTGTCCAGAGGTGCATAAAAGGTGCTAGAGCTGGGATTTGAATCCACCCAGTCTGACTATGGAGGTTTTTTTTTTCCCTTCCTGTTTTGATTCCTGTAACACTAATTACTTATTTCGCTTCCTTTGACTGGCATCGCATGAAGATATTCTGCCTTATACCCTTAAAGGAAGCTTTTCTTTTTAAAGAAAAAGATGACTTATGGGCAAGGGCATTACAATTTGAGTCTTTTCCCTCCTTATCAGATCTACTTGATTTCAAGAAAATCATTTGCTTGTTTGATAAAGTCTTTAGACATTGGCAGAGGCCCTAAAGGATAGCAGACCAGCACCCCCACTGTTTCCTGGCTTGCACTGTCACATCAGCCCTTACAGAACTGTCCCTTGCACCCTAGCACACCTGAAGAGACAGGCTGTTTTATTGGGTAGTTAGATTTTTTTTTTTCCCTGAGTGCATCAGAAACAATAGTTCCAGGCTAGCTGCCCACATCCCAGAAGGATTTTCTCCTGTGTCCGTTTTGTCCTTCAGCTCTAAGCCACCTTTCCATTTGCATGGCTTGGTCTTTCACAGGAGGCTTTGTGAAGAGGCCTGATGTCTGCTGGATTTTTTAAAATCAGCCTTATTGAAATATATTGACATACAATAAACTGAATATTTAAAGTGTACAGTTTAAGTTTTGATATACACCATGAAAGCATCACCACAATGAAGATAGTGAACATATCCACCACCCCCAAAAGTTTTCTCTTGCCCTTTTGTGATTTCTTCTGTCCCTCCCTGTGGGACTTCCACCCTGTGTTAGTTTCCCAGGGCTGCTGTAACAAAATACCACGAACTGGGTGGCTTAAAACAACAGAAATTCATTTTTCTCACAATTCTGGAGGCAGAACTACAGGGTAAGGGGCTGACTCTAGTAAGTGATAATGAGCTCCTTCCAGAGGGTTTGAGACAGAGTCTGTTCTATGCCTCTCTCCTAACTTCCAGTGGTTTCTGGAAACCTTAGTGTTCCTTGGCTTGTAGACAAATTGCTCCAGTCTTTGTCTTCTGTCCTCCCATAGTCTTCTTTCCTGTATGTATGTATCCTATTTTCCCTCTTCTTGTAAAGACATCAGTTTTTGGATTTAAGGCCATCCTAATCCAGTATGATCTTACCTTACCTTGATTTTATCTGCAAAGACCTTATTTCCAAATAAGGTCAAATCCACAGGTTGACCAGATGTTGAGCCTTCAGCATATCTTTTGGGGGACAGACACACAGTTCAACCCATAACACCCCATCTCCAGCCAACTACTGACCTGCTTTCTGTCAGTATATTAGTTTGCATTTTCTAGATAAATGGAATCATGCAGTATGATTTCTTTTACTCACATAATATTGAGATTCATCATTGTTGTTACGTAGTTCATTTCTTTTTATTGTTGGTGGTATTCCATTGTATGGGTATATCACAGTTTATTCATTTATCTACTGATGGACATTTGGGTTGTTTCCAGTCTTTCGCTATGACAGATAAAACTATTATGAACATTTACGTGCAAGTCTTTGTATGTATATGCCCTCATTTCTCTTGGTTAAATAAATAACCTAGGAGTAGAATGGCTTCTTTGGCAGAATCTTTTGCCATACCCCCAGCCCTCCCAAATCGAGCAGCTCAGTTTTTTGTTGAGTTTTGAGCTTCTTTAGATATTTACATATCTGATATATGCTTTCCAAAGGAATTCTCCTAGTCTGTGACTTGACTTGTTTTTTAGTTTTCCTAAACAGTGTCTTTTGAAGAGCAGCAATTTTCTTGAAGCTGAGGGCGGTATTGGGTGCCTGTAGTTCTAGCTGCCAGGAGGCTGAGGCAGGAGGATCACTTGAGCCAGGAGTTCAGGGCCAGCCTGGGCAATATAGCAAGACCCTGCCTCTTTAAAAAAAATTTAAAAATGGATGTTCTGTTTATCCATTTGTTCTTTCATAGATTGTGCTTTTGGTGTTATATCTAAGAGATCATTCATTGCCTAATGTATGTCATAACAAATTTTCTCCTGTGCTTAGGAGTTTTATGGCTTTGGATTTTACATTGATGTTTGCAGTCCATTTTGAGTTACTTTTTGTATCTGATGTGAAATATACCTAAGTTCATTTAAAAAAATAAGATTATACAGTTGTTTATGGAATGCATTTATGTACACAATAATCTATTTTGATTTTGTGTGTATGTTAAAAAATCTTTATTATAGTATTTGTAAGAGTAGTTAATATTGACTTGGCATTTTTAACAAAGGTATATTTTCTTTGTATGGCCATATGTTTTAGGTATAATATTTGGCCTGGTGTATAAAAAGAAGGGATCCCTGCCAAGCTGCCATTCAGACTCCTGTTTGGCTCTTCCAGAAAGAAAGATTCTAGATAACAAGCAGTGTTTGGCACATGCCTGAATTTTAAAGTGGGTGATGGTAAACTCTGTAGGGGAAAATGGAAGCTATATTGGAAAAATTTGTCCTCAGAAGCTGTATAAAGCTTTATGGATAAACTTCCATTATCCAATTCTGTCAGTTTATGTGGACTATGAGAAATAAACTTTGTAGCTGGTTTATTGCTGCCAAAAAATGTCAAGCCAAGTATATGTTCTACTAAGGCTTGGAAAATGATAGAGCTAGACTTGCTTTATAATATGATGCTATTTTAAATCTATAATTGCAATTTTTAAAATTTGATATACTTTAATAATAACATCTATGTTTACTTCTAGTCGGCAGAACCAATTGAAAGACCAACAGCAACAGCAAGTGGTATCGTTATGTCCTGATGACACAGAATGCCTGACAGTCCCAAGGTACAAGCGAGACCTGGTTCAGAAACTAAAAATTTTGCGGCAAGAACTTTCCCAACAACAGCCTCAGGCAGGTCACTGCCGCATTGAGGTTTCCAGGGAAGAGATTTTTGAGGTAAATTTACGAGCCTTATTTTGTTTTATTATTTTTTTTCCAGAAACTCATTGCTTGCTAATACAAACCTTATTTTAAATTAGAGAGAAATTGGCCGGGTGCAGTGGCTCACGCCTGTAATCCCAGCACTTTGGGAGGCTGAGGTGGGCGGATCACCTGAGGTCATGAGTTCGAGGCCAGGCTGACTAACATGGAGAAACCCCATCTCTACTAAAAATACAAAATTAGCTGGGCATGGCGGCACATGCCTGTAATCCCAGCTACTCGGGAGGCTGAGGCAGGAGAATCACTTGACTCTGGGAGGCCGAGGTTGTGGTGAGCCAAGATTGTACCATTGTACTCCAGCCTGGGCAATAAGAATGAAACTCCGTCTCAAAAAAAAAAATTAGAGAGAAATTAAATTTGTTTTATGCTCTTTTCCAAGAATACCGAGAGTGCTAATTTGTCTTTCTCTCTCTCTCTTTTTTTTTTTTTTTGAAATGGAGTCTGTCGCCAGGCTGGAGTGCAGTGATGCAATCTCAGCTCACTGCAACCTCCACCTCCTGGGTTCAAGCGATTCTCCTGCCTCAGCCTCCTGAATACCTGGGACTACAGGCACACGCTACCATGCCCAGCTAATTTTTGTATTTTTAGTAGAGATGGGGTTTCACCATGTTGGCCAGGATGGTCTTGATATCTTGACCTCGTGATATGCCCGCCTCGGCCTCCCAAAGTGCTGGGATTACAGGCATGAGCCACTGCACCTGGCCTCTTTTTCTTTTTTTAAAAGAGACAAGGTCTTGCTCTGTCACCCAGACTGGAGTGCAGTGGCATGATCATAGCTCACTGTAGCCTTGAACTCCTGGGCTCAAGCAGTCCTCCCACCTTAGCCTTCCAAGTAGCTAGGACTACAGGTGCATGCTACCATGCCCAGCTATTTAAGAAAAATTTTTTTTGTATAGACAGAGTTTCACTATGTTGCCCAGACTGGTCTAGAATTCCTGGCCTCAGGTGATCCTCCCGCCTCAGCCTCCCAAAGTGTTGGGATTACAGGTGTGAGCTACTGCACCTGGCCAAATTTCACCTTATTTAGACTTGAGTTTTTTGGATGGATTGGCAGGGAGAGATTAAGTAATAGGCTAAAAGGACCTAATAGTAATAGTGTATTAAAAATTATTTTTTTCAGGAATCATATCGACAGGTCATGAAAATGAGACCAAAAGATCTCTGGAAGCGATTAATGATAAAATTTCGTGGAGAAGAAGGCCTTGACTACGGAGGGGTTGCCAGGTAAGGACTTGCTTGCCAGCTTATGACATACGGATCTTTGTACTTACAAATTTAAGATACTTCCTGTGGTGTAACTTTCTCATTGACATTTATTTTTTGGTATTATATTCCCTAATGTTTGTATTACTGAGGATATCCTAATAGATATATTCATAATGAGGTTAGGGTGGCACTGCTACCGGACAGGTATTTTAGAACTCCCCAATGGATCATCTGAGTCCCGTGAGACTGCAGGCCCTGTGTTTTCTCCATCTCTCTCCTTAAGTACATTATTGCCTCTGCTTTACATTGTCAGGAACAGTTTTGAGATTTAAATGATGTATAACCTGAACTGAATACTGGTTCTCTTTGCTTCCATTGTTATGCCTTTTTACCTTGTTAAATGAATGTGTATGCATGCATGTGTGTATACACATGTACATATCATGATGGTCCTCAGAATGTTTCAGTACAGAACGTATAATGCTTCTGCTACATTTGTAACTCACGGGTCAAGTCAAATTGATTTTCTTTTTTTTTTTTTTTTTTTGGAGACAGGGTCTCCCTCTGTCACCCAGGCTGGAGTGTAGTGGCGCGATCTCAGCTCACTGCAACCTCCCCATCCTGGGCTCAAGAGATCCTCCCACCTCAGCCTCCTGAGTAGCTGGGACTACAGGTACAAGCCACCACACCCGGCTAATTTTTGTATTTTTTTTTGTAGAGATGGGGTTTTTGCCATGTTGCCCAGGCTATTCTCGAACTCCTGAGCTCAAGCAATCTGCGTGCCCTAGTCTTCCAAAGTGCTGGGATTACAGGTGTGAGCCACCGCACCCAGCCAGTGATTTATTTCTGATATTATATTTACTACAAGAATTCTTTTCTAAGTGTGAAAATTCGTTTTATATAAATGTAGGAGAAACACTGTAGCTCTGTATTGAAATGTTCCAAGGATCATTATAGTAATTCTGCTTTCCCTAATCTTCAACCAAAATTATGTTTTCAATAATTCCCATTAATTGTTATTTAGCATTACATGTGTGTATTCGTAGACTTATTTTCGTTCTGTCACCTTTTAAACCTATGGATGGTTTCTTTAGTGTGGATTTTTAAAAATAATCCCTTGCACATCATACTTAGGACTTGATAGTTTCTGTGGAATTTGTATTACTTACTCATAACTAGAATGAATGTTTATTGGGAAAACATCATCATCATCAACTACTGGTGGCATCTGAGTACTATAATTATATATATAGATCAAATAAGTAGTTTATTTTATTTATTTAGTTTTTTAGAGACAGGGTCTCGCTCTGTCACCCAGGCTCCATGGAGTGCAGTGGTGTGATCATGGCTCACTGCAGCTTCGAACTCCTAGGTACAAGTGATCCTCCTGCCTCAGCCTCCTAAAGAGCTAGGACTATAGGCACGTGCTTCCATGCCTAATTAAAAAAAAAAATTTGGCCAGGTGCGGTGGCTCACACCTGCAATCCCAGTACTTTGGGAGACCGAGGTGGGCAGATCATGAGGTCAAGAGATTGAGACCATCCTGGCCAACATGATGAAACCCCGTCTCTACTAAAAACTAAAAAAAAAAAAAAATTAGCTGGGTGTGGTGGCGCACACCTGTAGTCCCAGCTATTCAGGAGGCTGAGGCAGGGGAATCACTTGAACCCAGGAGGCAAAGGTTGCACTGAGCCGAGACTGTGCCACTGCACTCCAGCCTGGTGACAGAGCGTGACTCCATGTCAAAAAAAAAAAAAAAAAGTTTTTTTTTGTTTGTTTGTTTTTGTTTTTTGGTAGAAACAGGGTCTGTGTTGCCCAGGCTGGTCTCAAACTCCTGGCCTCAAGTGATCCTCCTGCCTCAGCCTCCCCAAGTGCTGGAATTACAGGCATGAGCCACCATGCCTGGCTCATGTAGTCAGTTTTTTTGTTGTTGTTGTTTTTGAGATGGAATCTCACTCTGTCGCCAGGCTGGAGTGCAGTGGCGCAATCTCGGATCCCTGCAACCTCTGCCTCCTGGGTTCAAGCAATTCTCCAGCCTCAGTCTCCCGAGTAGCTGGGACTGCAGGCGCTTACAACCACGCCTAGCTAATTTTTGTATTTTTAATAGAGACGGGGTTTCACCATGTTGGCCATGCTGGTCTCAATCTGCTGACCTTGTGATCTGCCCACCTTAGCCTCCCAAAGTGCTGCGATTACAGGCATAAGCCACTGCACCCAACCCAGTTTTTTGTTTTTTAACCTTACTACTGTCAGGGTTTGAGCAGAATAAATGGAATGTGACAGTGATCTGCTTTTTCTGAACTTTATTCCATAGTAGAATCTCAAAGTAGTTGAGTTCTGCTCTTATTTGTGTTCTAAATACTTGGTAAAACAAAACAAAAATTTGGATTTTCTTTTTAAAAAACACATACACACACCAAAAGCACAAGACACATCAGATGAGTGTTATGTTGGGAAGGCTGCTTATGTGGAGACGTTACTTCTTTTTTTAATCTCTAGAGTAGTTTTTCAAATGTTACATAATGGTAGTAATTTAATTTAGACTCCATCACATAGAATTTTGAAACATTTTCCTTTAACTAGTTTTAATACTATTCTGCATTTGCTCAAAAATATTATTCAATCTGTTTAATCCATAATACCAAGATATATCATTTAAATAACCTTCCCTAGCCGAGGAATGACAAGAATTAAGACTAGAACTACATTTCTTAAGTCCTAGACTAGTGAATTTCCAAAGTGAGTAACAAATTATCTTTTATACTTTGAAAAATTTGAAGGATTTAATAAATTCAAGGTGGAAGTACTTTTTATTCCAGGTTTTAAAAACATTGATTTACGTTTGAAGTCAAGAAGTGGTATGGAACATACCCAAAGAATGCAGGTTTGCCCTTGAGTCCATACCTACACCAAATGCCTTGCAATCCTTACCCACTTATATTTTTATCATGGTATGTTTTAGGGTTTATACAGTGAATGATAATGAAATGGATAATGAAATGTCCATACTCAATACTACAACAAAATATACCCTTGTCCAAAATGAAGAGTAAATCAATACTATATTATATGTCTGTATAAACTGGTCATGATAAGAGTAGACCAGGATAGTATAGATGACGTGGACTCTTTTTTTTTTGTTTGAGACAGGGTCTCACTCTGTCACCCAGGCTGGGGTGCAGTGGTGCAATCTCAGCTCACTGCAGCCTCGACCTCCAGGGCTCAAGCAGTCCTCCCACCTCTGCCTCCCAAGTAGCTGGGACTATAGGCAAGTGCCATCAACCTGGCTAATTTTTGTATTTTTTGTAGAGATGGGGTTTCGCCTTGTTACCCAGACTGGTCACAAACTCCTGAGCTCACGCAAACCACCTGTCTTGGCCCCCCAAAGTGCTGGGATCACAGGTGTGAGCCACCGTCCCCAGCCTCACATGGACATTTTGAAATAAAACCATATTCTTGCTTTTGTTTTATGTTTATTATGGATTACAAATTTATTTGGCAATTAAAAGTAACAGACCACTGGACTATATCATCTCATGAGTAGCTGAACTGTTGGATAATACTTTTATACGCTTTGATGCTAAAATATAGTAAAATTGCCTAAATTTTGAGTGAGATGTTACTTCAATATAATAGTTTTTATATGCTATTTGGGTATGGTAGATTTTTCCAGTGTGCTCTTATATAACTGTAGTTAGTGCTTTTTTTTGCCTTTTATTAATTTAAAACATTATTTGCTAAAATGATGAATTAATGACATATCTTAATAAAAATGTATACGTTAACAAAAAAATTCCTTGGTCATATCTTGTTTTCTAGGGAATGGTTGTATCTCTTGTCACATGAAATGTTGAATCCATACTACGGCCTCTTCCAGTATTCAAGAGATGATATTTATACATTGCAGATCAATCCTGATTCTGCAGTTAATCCGGTATGATTTGAAGTTATGATGTGAATTATGACCTATAATGCTTTTCGTGTTTACATGTTAATGTAGTTTATTATATAGAAATTGTTTGTCCTTGTCTTAGTTGTGCCCTTTGACTCAGCAATTCCTCTTCTATAAAATTTTCCCGAGCAGATGATTATGGATATATGCACCAATTTGGAAACAGGGATGTTTATTGTTTATAGTAGCACTCAACTGAAAACAACATAGTTGTCTTCAAGAGCCAGGGACTGATTAAATTATGACATGAAGCAGAATAATGCAAATGATTAAAGGCATACGTTCTGGAATTAGAAAGACATGTCGTGGTCTCATCACTTACTAGCTTTGTGACCTTTCAGGGCAAGTTCGTGGACTTAAGCTTCAGTTTTGTCATTGCTAATAAATACATTTGTACCTCAAAGAGGGGTTATGAGAATGAAATGGGACCCTGCACATTAAGCACTTAGCACAGTGCTGTATGTTATTCACTCTACAACTCTATCGACTACATTATTAAGCACCTGACAGAAGTTAGCAGTTATTACTAATGTATTGTTTTTATATTGTCTTTCCACATAAGGGCATACTATACAGCCACTAAAATGATAATGTGGGATAATAGTTAATGATATGGAAAGATGGTGTTTATGATGTGTTAAGTGAAAAGAAGGTTATCAAACAGTATAATGCAACTTTGGTAAATATATATGTGTGTGTGCATGTGTGTGTGTGTTACTTTTAAAAAATAAACAAAAACTTAAAAGGTTTAAAGATGAGCTTAAAAGATTACTTAGTAAATAGAGAGGTAAAAGAATTTTAAAATACAAACATCTAACAAAACAATGTCTGACGAAAGACCAAATATATATAAAAGGGTAGAAATGTTAGATTTGTTTCAGGAAATTATTTAGGGAGGATTTTGAGGTGAAGGTTCTTTTTGGAGGGCCCACTACTGCCCCTGTAGTAACAATAGCCCACATTCATTGACTGCTTACAACATGCCAGGTCCAGTTCCAGGGGTTTCAAACATCACCTCATTTTACTCCTCATAGAGATGCTTTTTAGATACTGTTATTATCCTCATATTTCCAGATGTGGACAGTTAGTCCTACAGGGGTTAATTTGTCCATATGCCATTGACTAGCAGAATCATGATTCTAATTCAAGTCTGACACCAAGTCTGTGCTCTTAAATCTATGGTGTTTTGATGTTAAATTTCTGGTTAGATCAAGGAAGTAGGGAGGTTTAGGATTGAAAGATTTTTTTTCATGACAGAGGGCTCAGCAGGAGGTGAGAGAAGGAAGAGCAAAAGATCTGCAAGTAGTTGAATGAGGCTCTGGGACCATAGTTTGGACTTAATTTCTAAAAGATAAAATTTACAAAGTGACTGGCCCCCTGCGAGAAGGGCATATTACCCTGTGTAACATGCTGTTCTCTGGTGATCTAGAGACTCCTGAGCATGCCCTAGAGAAATACTCCCTCCTGACTATATTGAAGAGTAAAAATTTTATGCTTATTCTCAAAAGAATTAATGTTGCTGAAATATTTCATTTTTATTAAAATTTTCCTGGATAATGTCTAACTTGAGTATATATACTGTTTTCAATTTCAGGAACATTTATCCTATTTCCACTTTGTTGGACGAATAATGGGAATGGCTGTGTTTCATGGACATTATATTGATGGTGGTTTCACATTGCCTTTTTATAAGCAATTGCTTGGGAAGTCAATTACTTTGGATGACATGGAGTTAGTAGATCCAGATCTTCATAACAGTTTAGTGTGGATACTGTATGTATTGAGTCTTCTATCTCTTCATTATAGTTAAACTCTGAGCTTTAAAAAAAAATATGTTTCAAAACTGATGTGCTTAAAAAAATTACACAGAAAATATTGAGTGGTTATTTGAGTGATAGGATCGTATATGATTTCCCCCTTTCTGTAGCTTCTTTATACATTTCAAATTCCTTAAACTTAGCAAGTGTTACTACTTTAAAAAGGAAAAAACAACTAGTATATTCTATTTTTAAAAGTACTTTATCTAATTATTTCCTCAATGTGATGCAAATTCTGTTCCAAACCTGCATGTGTTAGAATAGCAAATTCTTGCTGCTGTTGATTTTAATGAAGTGGCGTTTGTTGGAACCATACTTTTAGATTAAGAACTAATTGTTGAATTTAAGCTAAGAACTGATTCTGTTTTTCAAGAGGTCATTGTTTTATGAAGATACACTGGCAATGTTTATTTTTTATAAAGTATACAGTAGCTTTCTCACTAGGGATACACAGGCACTTGGCCCCTTGGAGTACAGTACCGAGTAGGGCTCTTCAAAATGCCAAATATAACTGAAATTGTCCTATATTGGTGGTTCTCGCAAGGCCCAGCTTTGACCAAGGTTCGTTCTCATTACTCATTTTCTGTGTTTATGAAGGTTAAAGCTCTTTGACTTTTCTGTCCAGAAAGAACTAGGTGGTATGGAAGCAGAATCTGACCTCACATTTGTTATATTATAAAATGATCTTAGTTTTATCTCACCAATTAATACATCTATAGGGTCTGTATTTTAGGTTTCTCAGTTACATATCTTTTCCTCTTTCCTATCCAGTGAGAATGATATTACAGGTGTTTTGGACCATACCTTCTGTGTTGAACATAATGCATATGGTGAAATTATTCAGCATGAACTTAAACCAAATGGCAAGAGTATCCCTGTTAATGAAGAAAATAAAAAAGAATATGTCAGGTAAACACTCCTGTGTTCTCAAGGCTGAATTTTTTTAAATGTTCTAGAATGTTAGTATGAACAAACTTAAATATTTAGATAGTACTACTTAGTGTTACAAAATCCGCTTCAGGAGAATTTAGTGGCTTATTTAGAATAGACATTTTATTATTTCTCACAATTCCATGGGTCAGGAAATTGGGCAAAAGAACAACATGGATGACAACACTGCTGTTCCACAAGATGTCAGCTAGGCCTGCAACACCAGGATGGCCTCTTCACTCATAACTAGGATAACTCAAATGGCTGAGGGCTAGCTGGCATGGCTGTCAACTGGGGTCACTGTCTGGGGCCTTGTTCTCATTGTTGGCTGAGTTCCTTGGTCCTCCCTGTGTGATATCAAAGGCCATTCCCTCTTTCCATGACCACTCCTTCTCCCCATAGCCACTCTCTCTCCCAACAAGATAGCCAGACTTCATAATTATGGGGTGGCCAGCTTTCTAAAGCTCAAAAGCAGAAGCTGCTAGATCTTTTTTTTTTTTTTTTTTTTGAGACGGAGTCTCGCTCTGTCACCCAGGCTGGAGTGCAGTGGCGCGATCTCGGCTCACTGCAAGCTCCACCTCCCAGGTTCACGCCATTCTCCTGCCTCAGCCTCTCCGAGTAGCTGGGACTACAGGCGCCCGCCACCACGCCCGGCTAATTTAGGTTTACCTTGGTCTCGACTCTGACCCTTGGATCCCCCCCCCTTACAAGCGTGAGCCACCGCGCCCGGCCAGAAGCTGCTAGATCTTTTTAAGGCCTAAGCCTGGTCCTGGCCAACGTGACTTCTGCTGTCTACTTCTGGTTAAACTGAGACAGCCAGCCCAGTTTCATCATGGAGGAGGAGCTGTACAAAGGTGTGAATACCAGGAGATGTGGGCACTGGGGCCACGTGTGGTGTAGCTACCACAGGTGGCAATTCAGAAGGGCTTTTGTGCTGTATCTTACTAACACTTAGCCTGTTTATAAATGAGCACATTGTGAGTTTAGGGATAAATGTAAATAAATGTTTTTCAGATTTCATAAAGTAAAAATTGAGGAATTTTTATGTATTGGGCTAATTTGGCTTATGAGAAATAAAAAGTCCTCTAAACATAGAACTATGGTAATCAGTTTTGGGAGTTTGAACTTGAACTTTACTGTATATACACAGAAACTTGCATGATATACTTTTTGTGTATAGATTATGTTCCCAAATCTTACTAAAATGTTTCCTAGTTTAAATATGAGGTCCACTTGATTGGAGTGAACACTGGCATAGCTTTTCTGGAAAGCAGTTTGATACCAGCAGCATGTGCCCTTTAACTAGCAGCTCTGTGTTTAGGGCTCTTCTGCAGAAACACACATGTAACTGAACAAATATGGGGAAAGACGGTCAATTAAATGCTACTTGTGAAAAAAAGTTACACTACTAAAATGTTTTTAGAGAAGAATGATTATATTATACATTCAACAGAATATTATGTGGATATTTAAAAGTGCATAAGCTGTCAAATTTTAAAAGTAAGTCTTAGAAGAATTATATAGGAACAAAATCCATGGTTTTTTGGTTTGTTTGTTTGTTTTGGTTTTTTTTGAGGCAGAGTCTCACTCTGCTGCTCAGGCTGGAGTGCAGTGGCACGATCTTGGCTCACTGCAACCTCTGCCTCCCGGGTTCAAGTGATTCTCCTGCCTCGGCCTCCCGAGTAGCTGGGACTACAGGTACGCACCACCACGCCCGGCAAATTTTTTTATTATTAGCAGAGATGGGGTTTCACCATATTGGCCAGGCTGGTCTCAAACTCCTGACTTCATGATCTGCTTGCCTCAGCCTCCCAAAGTGTTGGGATTACAGGCATGAGCCACTGCGCCTGGCTGTTTTTTTATAATTATACTGAAGATGTTCAGGAGGCTGCAACCAAATAAAGTTTTTGCCTAGGATGAGGGAGTGGAGGTGATGCGACTGGAAATAGGGAGGAGAAAGAGGGTAAAAGAATGGACTTTCATATTTTACTGTCTCCATAGTTAATGTTTGATTTTTTTTGTTATATACATAAAAAGTATGTATTACATTTCTACTTAAAAAAATGAAAGAACAGGCTGAGTGCAGTGGCTCGTGCCTGTAATCCCAGCATTTTGGGAGGCCAAGGTGGGTGGATCACCTGAGGTCAGGAGTTCGAGACCAGCCTAGCCAACATGGTGAAACCTCGTCTCTACTAAAAATACAAAAATTAGCCAAGCATGTTGGCAGGCACCTGTAATCCCAGCTACTTTGGAGCCTGAGGCAGGAGAACCGCTTGAACCTGGGAGATGGAGGTTGCAGTGAGCTGAGATCGTACCACTGCACTCCAGCCTGGGTGACAGAATGAGATTCCATCTAATATAAATTAAAAATAATAAAAAAAAGAACAAATGAGAATTTCCTAAGTCTTAGCAGTGTCTCCTTTTCAAGACCTCATGTGTCCTACTTAGTCCCTGGATCCCACTCTTCAGAGTTCAGTCGTGGTTACAGCACACAGTAATAATCCCTTGCCAACGACAGTTATGAGATTAAAAATTACAAATAAAAACTTTTACAGTTATACAGTTTTGCTGTCCCCTTAACCCAGCAAACAAAAATGTGGTCCTCCAAAGGATGCAATGTTAAGTAACTTATTTCTTAAAGTAGAGAACCATTTATCCAAATTTGGAAATGTTAACAAATTTGACAGATGAGTAAGTTCTGTGGTGCATGAGATGGAGAAGTTTTCTTGGGTAGATAGATAAATAAAAACAATTCACTTATAAATCATACATTCACACAATAGATGTAGTTTAGTGCATTTTTTATTGGTAAAATTACATCTTCCAGAATTTTTATATCCTCTAGAGAACAATGATTATTTAATCAAAAAGTGCTTGCTATGGCTTTTACCATTTCTTTTTCTCATTTTTAGTATGAGGATTCTCTACCTCCTGTTCTCCTGTAGGCCTCCCTCAAATAGAAACAAAACGCTCAACACATTCAAATTACATTTGCACGTAAAATCAGAAAAATAAGTCATTTTTGAGTGAAAGAGCTCTTTATTCTAGTTATTGGCATGTATGCTATAAGTTTAGAAAGAAATTTCATCAAGACTCAGCTCTAGTAGACGTCCTGTTTCCTGGGAGCTTCTCTGATTTGGAGGGTTGCCTGCTGATGCTGCTTTTGTTGGTAGTTTACCGCTTTTCATCAACATTGAACTGTGTCACACCTCAGGGTTCATTTATCCCCATTAGTCTGAGATTTATTTTTAGACTTTAGGCTAAATCGTTAATGTTAGATGCTTGTAAAATGCAGTGTTACTAAAGTAGAGATTTATAATAATAATTACCAGATCTGAAAATATATGTGATTAAACGAAATCCTGCCTAATGTTTACAGGCTCTATGTGAACTGGAGATTTTTACGAGGCATTGAGGCTCAATTCCTGGCTCTGCAGAAAGGATTTAATGAAGTAATTCCACAACATCTGCTGAAGACATTTGATGAGAAGGAGTTAGAGGTTAGTGCATTAGTATTATAACATCACTAGTGTAACAAGGAAGGATTGGGAATTATTTTGTTACTTAGTTTTAGAGGAAAGTCGTATTTCTGCTGCTTTCTAAGTTTCATGGTTCTATGCTTGAGAATTCTTATTCACAGGAAAAGTCTTTCATGCTTTTGAAGATCTTTCATGCTTTGGAATTTCTGTGAGTGAACAATCTCTCTCTCTCTTATTTTTTCTGAGACAGGGTCTCACTCTGTCACCCAGGCTGGGGTGCAGTGGTGCAATCATGGCTCACTGCAGCCTTGACCTCCTGGGCTCAAATGATCCTTCCACCTCAGCCTCCCAAGTAGCTGGGACCACAAGCATGCACCAGCATACCTGGCTAATTTTGTTGTTTTTGTTTTTTTTTTTGGTAGAGGCAGGGTTTTGCCATGTTTCCCAGGCTGGTCTCAAACTCCTGAGCTCAAGTGATCCGCCTGCCTTGGCCTCCCAAAGTGCTAGGATTATAGGCTTGAGCCACCGTGCCCGGCTGTGAGCAATCTCTCTTATATTGGGAAAATTTTTAATTTATTTTTCTATCCTGTACTTTCTTATTTTAAACAGATTTCATGACTTATATGTACATTCTTCCAATATATGTTTATTCCCTAACTTAGTGGTTACTGATTTAGTTAAGTAAAACCTCATTAATCTACCATATTGAAATTTATTTGGGTAAGAGCCTACTCTGAATTGGTTTTACACTAAGCTTGCAAGAAAGCATTTGATAGACAAGATCATCGAGAAAATAACTAAAACACCTGGGATAAATTGAATCTAAATGTCTGTCTCTCTTTTTTTTTTTTTTTTTTTTTGAGACAGAGTTGCCCAGGCTGGAGAGCAGTGGCACGATCTCGGCTCACTGCAACCTCCACCTCCTGGATTCAAGTGATTCTCCTGCCTCAGCCTCCTAAATAGCTGAGACTATAGGCACCCGCCACCACGTCCAGCTAATTTTTGTATTTTTAGTAGAAATGGGGTTTCACCATGTTGGCCAGGCTGGTCTGGGACTCCTGACCTCAAATGATCCACTCACCTCGGCCTTCCAAAGTGCTGGGATTACAGGTTGTGAGCCACCGTGCCTGGCCTCTAAATGTCTTTAGATTAACAGCCATACTAAACAGTTAATAGTTTTTTGTTTCCTTTTAAAGCTGGCCCTTAAACACCTCAGGTCTGGTTTTGTAATTAAGACCTTAAACAAATACATCTGAATTTCCTACTGAACTACTAAAAAACATGAGGTTTAATTCTATTAAAGGTCCCAAATTTATTTAGTAGTTAGGGATAACACAAATATTTGAAGTCTACTAATAATTTGAAACATGATTTTATTCACTGCCTTCAATGTCCTTTCTAAATAAATCTGTTAATAGACCTGTTAGCAAACAAATCTAAAAAGGTTGGTTTTACTTAATACTCTCCCCATTCCTTTTGTGATTGAATTGTTCATAGTGAAATAGCTAGGAGGAAGTAGTTAGATGGAGAAGGAGAACATAGCAGGAATGCTGATAAGGTTGAAATATAATGCATTTTCATCTCTTTATACAATAAACGAGGATTTGGCCTTCTAACTGCCATTCCTCTGAAGAAAAGAATTTAGGAGGTGCCTTTTATGTCATTAAATACACCCATAATCCTTTTTGGATAACCTCCTCCCTGTTCAGTGTGGTGTTAATTCAGTGAACCCTGTAGAAAGCTTTGTTGGAGATTTTATTTCAGAACCCCATAGAAGCCTTACTGGAGACTTTATTTGGTAGGGTTAGGATTTTTAATATAGTTTCTACTACTAATGGGTCATGAAACTTTTTCTTCTTTTTTTTTTTTTTTTTTTTTTTTTTTTTTTGTGGAGACAGAATCTCACTCACTCTGTCGCCCAGGCTGGAGTACAGTGTGGTGCAATCTCCACTTACCACAACCTCCGCCTCCCAGGTTCAAGCAATTCTCGTGCCTCAGCCTCCCAAGTAACTGGGACTTCAGGTGTGCACCACCATGCCTGGCTAATTTTTATATTTTTAGTAGAGATGGGGTTTCACCATGTTGCCCAGGCCAGTCTTGAACTCCTTAGCTCAGGCAATCCGCCTGCCTCTGCTTCCCAAATTGTTAGGATTACAGGCGTGAGCCACCGCACCGGGCCTGAATCATTAAACTTTTTATTTTTATTTTTGAGATAGAGTCTCACTCTGTTGTCCAGGCTGGAGTGCAGTAGCATGATCCTAGCTCACTGTTAACTCCTATGCTGAAGTGATCCTCCCACCTCAGTCTCCCCAGTAACTGGTACTACAGGTGTGCACCGCCACGCCTGGCTAACATTATTTTGGCTTTTTTTTTTTTGGAGACACAGTTTCACTTGTCCTTCATGCTGACAGGATCTCAGCTCCCTACAACCTCCACTTCCTGGGTTCAAGCGATTCTCATGCCTTACCTGGGATTACAGGTACCTGCCACCACGCCCGGCTACCTTTTTGTATTTTTAGTAGATACAGGGTTTCACCATGTTGGCCAGGCTGGTCTTGAACTCCTGACCTCAGGTGATCTGCATGCCTCGTCCTCCCAAAGTGCTGGGATTACAGGCGTGAGCTACCACACCCTACCCATTTTTAAAGACGATATTTATAACATTTATTTTAGCATTGTATATATTAATCCTGGGTTTAATTATATAAAATATAGGATTTGCAAGTTATGTTTTATAGTACACATGGAATTCACTCCTATAAACATGTTAGATTAGTATGGTGAGTTAGTCTTGAACCCTAGGGAGATGTATTAATAGTATCAAAATGATTTGGATATAGTTCATCTGCGACCCTCTATCAGGATGTGTTTAGCAGAGGTCTGTATCAATGTGCTCATGTATTTTGTGCTTTAATATCAATTTAAGATTATTAAGCAAATGTAGCCAGGTGTAGTGGTTCATGCCTATAATCCTAGCACTTTGGGAGGCTGAGGCAGGCAGATCACTTGAGGCCAGGAGTTGGAGACCAGCCTGGCCAATATGGCGGAATCCTGTCTACTAAAAATACAAAAATTAGCTGGGCATTGTGGTGCATGCCTGTAATCCCAGCTACTCGGGAGGCTGAGGCAGGAGAATCACTTGAACACGGGAGGCAGAGGTTGCAGTGAGCCTAGATCATGCCACTGCACTCCAGCCTAGGAGACAGATCAAAATTCTGTCTTTAAAAAAAAATTATTAAGCAAATTGTATGAATCACTTATTCAACACCCATTTCTGAAGTTTCTGTGCATTATCGGTTGCTTCCCAGGATGTAGTGAAATGGATGTTACTGCCATATTACAGCAGAGGAATTGATTGACTTGCCCTCAATCAACAAAGCTAATAGGTATTGAAACTAGTAGATGATGCAGGTCCAAAGAAGGCACATATCAACTATATTTATTCTTTGGGTCTCAATTTCTGTCCTTTTTTTTAAAGCTTTATAATTTTATTATGAACTTATTGAAACATTCACAATTTTTTACCTGGTCAAGTCTATCACAGCTGTGGTTCTCAGACCCTGGGGCGGGAGTTTGCAATAAGTAGATATCTCTGGAGCTTTTTAAAATATAGATCCCAACTGTCACCCCAGATGCACAGAATTAAAATCTCTGAGCCTAGGACCTGGAATGTCAGTTTGAGAAGCTTTTCAGATGATTCTGGTGTGCATCTTTAATTAGGAACCACCAAATGAGAGCCAGCAGTACAAACCTAAGTTCTCTTTTGAGGAATTTTTGGCCTGACTATGGTTTCCACAGGTTTATTACTGTGTACTATTTTCACAGCTCATTATTTGTGGACTTGGAAAGATAGATGTTAATGACTGGAAGGTAAACACCCGGTTAAAACACTGTACACCAGACAGCAACATTGTCAAATGGTTCTGGAAAGCTGTGGAGTTTTTTGATGAAGAGCGACGAGCAAGATTGCTTCAGTTTGTGACCGGATCCTCTCGAGTGCCTCTCCAGGGCTTCAAAGCGTTGCAAGGTAACAGCCTGAGGGGCAGGCAAGCTGGGCGGCAGGTGGGCCAGGGGTGGCGGCGGGGCTGTCAGCATGGGGTCTGTGGAGGTATTTTATAAACCATGTGCTTAGAGATTCTCTTTTTCACTTCTTATCTGTGACTCACATTGTGATACCTTCTTCTCCCTCCTTTCTCTTGTTCCCCTCCCAAGAGCCTTTTCTGCGGGCTTCTCTGAGTGTAGTGAGTGCCGCATGCTAGAGACCGTACGTGGTGATGCTCTGCCTTTTGTTTTCTGGTCACCTTACTTTTAATTCTGTTGCACATTCCTGTAGGAAAGTCATTCACTTCCATGTTCACATCTCGACCTGGTGAAACGTTTACTGACTGGGGTGCCTCTCCCCTCTACTTTGCAGTTCTTTCTTTTATTAGACAGAAGCAGCATGGGTCATGGAAAGCATCTGTTCGGTCAGAGCATTTTAATTACTGCATGGCATCAGACCATTTGTTTACAACCATATTCCTTCTTTAAGAATGGTTTTCCGTGGAATAAGCTGGTTAATTTTGGGAGGAGCTGGTATTATTGCTAATGATTGTGGCGCTTCACTGGGTGGCACTTGCTTCCTTTACCTCTTAAGCACTTCATTTTCAAAGCTGCTGGTGATGAATAAGGACATACAAAGCGAGACTGGTACATAATTCGACAGTGCTGCCCATAGCGCATGCGCTGAAATCCCTTGTGGGGGAGAGCCTGCTTTCAGCTGTGCTGCCCTTCTGTGTAAGGAGAGCTCCTCATCCTCACACTTCCCAGATGCATAAAGTGAAGTTGTATTTCTGCTACATGTATTTATATGGGGTGCCTGTGCAACTGAAATGTATTCTATAGACGGCTCTTTTGCTCTCAGTCCAGTTTGAGTCATGAAATCTAAATTTGCATCAGGTCGTCATCTTTTTGAATGTGTGCCTATGTATTTTACCTTGGATTTGCCTGATTACTTTCCTTCTCATGCTTTTGGGATATTGACTTTCTATAAAAGATAGAAATTGGGAAAGGGATTTCAATCTTGAGTTTTTTCTCAAATGGAAACGTGAACGTATTACGGAACCTAAGCCTTATCTAAGGTTAATTCTGGCTCTTAAAACCCAGATGCTTTTCCTGCTGCCCTTTGGTAGTATGTGTGGATTCATTAGCATTCCCCTATCCCCAGATCCTGTGGTTTACTTACCAGTTTTATTCTAAGATTTTGGAGACTAATGCACGCACCTGCAGTGATTTCACCCACATTTCCTTCATTTGCAGGTGCTGCAGGCCCAAGACTCTTTACCATACACCAGATTGATGCCTGCACTAACAATCTGCCGAAAGCCCACACTTGGTAAGGTATTTTTGTAGCTTTATTCCCCATTCCATGTACATAGGTGTTCCAAACAGATTTGACTTTTTATTTATTGTACTTACTAGTGTTAAATGGGCCTTTAAAGGGAATGATAAGCAACTTAAGTGATTTAAAAGTTAAGATTATTTGGAAATTGGTAGGAAAACCCAAAAGTGGTCATCTCTGTTTTAGAGAAATACCTTTTAGTTTTCTGTGTGACAGACTGATGTGGCTATACTGGTATACACTTGCTAGGCCAGTTTATTTTGAATGAACTGTATACAATTTGATTTGCTTATTCACAGCTTCAATCGAATAGACATTCCGCCCTATGAAAGCTATGAAAAGCTGTATGAAAAGCTGCTAACAGCCATTGAAGAAACATGTGGATTTGCTGTGGAATGATGAGCTTCAAGGATTTACCCAGGACTCTATTTATACAACCCTGACTGACAGCCTCCTTTCAGCAGAGTTTCAAAGAATATGCTGAAATACAGGAAAACACCCCCCCCCCTTTTTTTTTTTTTTTTTTTTTTTACATTTTAGGACACTGTGAGGGGAAAGGACAATTTTGAAATTCCTTTTCAAGGAAAAAAAAGGTCTTTATGCTTTGCCATGAGGCCACATTCAGCTGCTATTTAAACTTAATATCTTGAACCTAAAGAATGCTGACTTTTCCTACATTTCCAGAGTTAGGCAGTATTCTACACTTAAAGACTACTACTATTTTTATAAAAGGTGATCTATTCAAATTGCTTCACAGATTTCAAGTCTCTCAAACATCAAGACAACTTCAGCAGTCGGTACAAGTCACATTTCATTTTGATTGAATACATGATTTTGAACAGCTCCTGTACTTGCTCTTTGTAAAAAAATAAAATTATTTTGAATTATTCTACCTTTGTAAACAATTGGCTAAAAGAATCATCTTTAAGAAATTAAGCCATTTACATGTCTGTGTTTTTCTATAGCAGAGCATTATATTTTGCATTATATGTTTCAACCTAGTCTAAGTGGGTCTTTTTTACATTTTTCAAGAACGGATTTCCTGGAATACAGCTATATAATTTTGGTTGTCAAATTCCTAATGCAACCATTTAGTCTAAACTTAGTCATTTATTTGTGACAATAAGATGTGTTCAGGGACTCCCTGTTTTTAAGAGACTCTTTAAAAAAAAAAAAAACCTAATGTTTTTATCTTGAGTCAATATGATTAGGTATTTTGGATTTACTTTTAATCTTAAAATACTGCATTTTTATAGCTTCTCAGAGCATGTGGATGGGATGGGATTTTCGTTATTTTGCTGGGTCAGCTTATCTTTAATATATGGACTATTCCTATAAACCAAAGTCTCTGACAAGTACACCTAATTTATATTGTATTTTAACTACAATGTAAGTTTCCATTAACAAAACCATCCTAAAGCATTAACTGCTCATAATTTTAATCAGCTAAAATTATGAAAAAGGAAGAATTTTGCTCTAAAGATTATTAATAAGCTTAGAAAATCCTGCTTTTACCTAACAGAATGAAGTGGGGTTGAGGGGGCGGTAGTATGAACAGTGATTCTAACTCTATGGCATAAATTACTTTGAAGAGTTCATTTTGGAAGTAAGGGAATCCCACTTCCCTTGGTGTTGAAGATCTGCATCTGATTTTGAAACGTCCAGATTTAGCTTTCAAGGTGTGTGGCATGTTGAATGATCCAGAAGCAACAAAAACTCGGGTGAGGAATTGAAAAAATCTGAAATCACAGTTGGATTTTTAAATTCAACCATTAAAAATATGCACTATCAGTTTTTTTTACATTGATGTGAAATAAGCAAATTTTCATGAGATAATTAAGCTGCAAAATTTAAAGTTATCAAGTAAATAGGTCCTCTGTGTTCTGTTTCATGTGTTGGAGTGGGTTTCAGTCTGTGTTCTTGGAGCCAAAGGGTTCCTCAGGGGTGCCTCAGGAGTAATGGTTTAAGAGAAGAGGGGCAATGAGAGGGAGCGAGGGGGAAGGCCTAGTTGGTATTTGAGCAGGAGCCTTAGGCTCCATATCCCCACCCCCTTTACCCAGAACAGCCCATTTTTCTGTTATGTATATTGGAATTTCAAGTAAGCTTTCATGGGGTGCAGCGGGGTGGGGAGCAATGGATGGGATAAAAGAAGTGGAGATTTTGCTGCTTTAAAAAAGTTGAGAACTACTTGTGTAGTTTTTAAGTATTTTAATGTATTTCATTTGGCCAAATTCAACTGCCACAAGCAAGCTAGTCATAGTTGTAACTGTGCAGTAGTAATATGCTTATGCCTACCTTTTTCCTCTCAAACAATTTGTTTTTTTACATTGCATTCTGAGTACTGAAGAGCATCTTGAAATGTATGGAAGTGGTTTCTATGCTATTTGATAATCAGTAATGTTCAGCTGTCATGATAGTACTTTATTGGTTGCAGACCCATCTCTCTTTTATATTAAAGCACTAGTGCAGTTTATAATTGTGCCTACTTTTAAAATCTTTCAGTAAAAACTAAGTACATAATGAATATAGAAATCATAACTGACAGGGATGCAGTAATAATGAAATGCTACTATCACTTATTTTAATATACAATATAAAGCAGGCAAATACCATTGCTTTTTGAGTGCCTTTTTAACTTTATACTAATGACTTCATAGAGCTTTAAAAGAAAGAAATTGGCTGGGCATGGTGGCTCACGCCTGTAATCCCAGCACTTTGGGAGGCCGACGTGGGCGGATCACCTGAGGTCAGGAGTTCGAGACCAGCCTGGCCAACATGGTGAAACCCTATCTCTACTAAAAATACAAAATTAGCGGGCATGGTGGCGCACTCCTGTAATCCCAACTACTTGGGAGGCTGAGGCAGGAGAATTGCTTGGATATGGGAGGCGGAGATTGCAGTGAGCCGAGATCACACCACTGCACTCCAGCCTGGGCGACAAGAGACTCCGTCCCCGCCCAAAAAAAAAAAGACTCTCCATAACAGTCTATGTTATCACCAACATATATAAAAACATGATTTAGATTTCCATTTCAAAGTTACATTACCCGATTACTTCCAAATAGGTGCTAAGCAAAAACCCCCAATGTGTTATTGAACCATGGACTTGCACCTCATGTTTAATGTGAATATTTATTTCCATGTCCCTCTTAACTGGTTTTTTCTTGTCTTCCCTCTAGCTGTATTGTTATTTCAGATATGTGATATCTGTTTTCATACTCTTGCCTTTCCATCATGAATGCTTAGTTATGAACAGAGATTCCTTTGTGTAGAGCTCATAGGCAGTACAGAGAGGTAAGTCCTGTCTCAGAGGGCCTTGTATCTTGGTGTAGTTTTTAAATAGTGCTGTGTATAGTGTACATTTTGTTTTGCACATAGTTTGTTGCCCCGAATGGGTTTTTTACCAAGCCTTTTTTTCTTTCATGTATTTACAGTCCGGAGCACAAGATTCTCTTCTTTCAAATACAATGTAATTCGCTTTACTTTACAACACTAAATCTGGGCTTTGAATTTCCAGTGCATTGGACTGATTGCATTGTTGGGAGTTAGAGGCTGTTCCAACCATCCTTAGTTTGGTAGAGCGGCTCCTTCTGCTTGTTTTCTAAGCGTACCGTCAACGGGTGCCATTTGTGGTATTTAACATGTTAGGATGATTGTTCCAAATGCTGAGTTGTTTTATTTCTAGATGTAATTAGTTCACTTTATGTAATATTCTTCTCTCAAACTGACTTTAAAAACAAAGTTTTATCATTTTCATTGTATTTGTATTTATTACAGAGTGTTTTAGCTTTGATATTCTTTGTATTTTCACTCATTTGTTACATGAGCTTTATCAATAACATCTGTATAAATGGTTTTTAAAAATTAACTATGTATGTGCCCATGCCGAAGTCGAGCAATAAAATCAATGCTGTTTGCACTGTCACAGCATCAACATTTTTAAAGAATATTGAGTTTGTAATGAATCGTTTTGAAAACATTTATGATTGGCTCTATGGAGGGTGACAACATGAGTCACAAAATGAAAAGTTCAAGAACACATGCCATCCTGAGTTGATGCCTCTGTCATGTTGCAGAGCTCAGGCCTCCTTTCTGTCTCCCAGCAGAACAGGGAAGGCGCCTGTTTTCTCCGGCCGTGGTGACTGCCCAGTTGGTAGTACCTGTTGGGGGTACTGCATAGGTGGATTTCTGAGGGGGGTCAGGGGCTAGTGGGGAAGAGCATCTTGGTCCTGTCACCAGTCTGCAACCATCTTTGCTATAATACATCTCTGCTCTGTAGGACAGGGCTATGATAGGGGCTCACATTTGCCAGCCCTACCTTGGCATGTCGAGCAGTAAAATTCTCATATGAAAAGGAGAAATCAATTGTATTTTTTCTAGAAGCCATGGATTTTAAGGTTTATAATTCACTACTGTATTAATGATAGTGGACTGAAGTCCAGCTAACTCTATGGATAGAAAAAGAATGAATATGGTCTGTGTAAGTCTACGCAGCATAGGGTGCAACAGAAGGGAACACCTGGGAAACGTGTAAGTAGTAGCAGTGTATTAAAGTTCAAAGGGTGAGCATGCTTTTGTTTATATACTTTTTTTATATTCTTTTGAATATTTTTGTCTTGCTTTGTCCCTCATTGCTGTGTTTACTGGTTTTATCTAAAATTTATAAAGTTTTAGTACATTAAAGATTTTTGGCCGGGTGCAGTGGCCATGCCTGTAATCCCAGCACTCTGGGAGGCCAAGATGGGCGGATCACGACGTCAGGAGTTCGAGACCAGCCTGGCCAACATGGTGAAACCCCGTCTCTTTACTAAAAATACAAAAATTAGCCGGGTGTGGTAGCGGACGGCTGTAATCCCAGCTACTCGGGAGGCTGAGGCAGGAGAATCGCTTGAACCCAGGAGGCAGAGGTTGCAGTGAGCTAAAATCGTGCCACTGCATTCCAGCCTGGACAACAGAGCAAGACTGTCTCAGTAAAAAAAAAAAAAAAAAAAAAAAAATTTAGGCCGGGTGCTGTGGCTTGCACTTGTAATCCTAGCACTTTGGGAAGCCAAAGCAGGTCAATCTCTTGAGCCTAGCTTGAGACCAGCCTGGGCAACATGGCGAAACCCCATCTCTACAAACAATACAAAAACTAGCGGGGGGCATAGTGGCACATGCCTGATAGTCCCAGCTACTGGAGGTGGGGCTGAGATGGGGGGATCGTTTGAGCCCTGGAGGCTGAGGCTGCAGTGAGCCATGATTGAGCCACCGTACTCCAACCTGGGCAACAGACTGAAACCCTGTCTCAAAAACAAATTTTTATTTGTTTTTTAGTATTATAATAGTCTACAAATTATCCAAAAGTTTGATTTGACTAATGATCAGAAGTTTAACCTAAAAAGTTTGTCCCTTCATTGTAATGAAGGTTAACCATGTTACCTACTGTATTGATTTGTACTTTATATACCAAATGCTTACAATACATATATATACAATAGGACATATGCAACAGAACAAGAGCCTAATAACAGGATAGAGGAGGTAATCACACAGGCAAAGTGTTACTTTACATTCCTGTGTTAACATTTGTAGCAAACTAGAAAGACCTGATTTTAAATTTTACTTAAAAGGTATCTGCCCTAAATGTGACTTGTCTGCTGCTCATTCAACAAATATTTACTGTGCCCCTGACTACATGCCAGGCTCTGTACTAGCTGATAGCCATATAGCTTTGCATGGTGGTTAGAAAGTGAACATCTAAAGTAATGCTTCTAGCCTGTGTCTCACTGTGGGCCAAGTTCAAACTTAAGCGCTCAAAACTCAATTTATGTACAGCAAAGAAGTCAGTCATGATGGGAGCACATGAGTAAATAAATTTCCCACCTCAGCAAGGCCCTGAATCCGACTTGGGTGTGTGTTTGTGGTCTGTGTTGCCCAGGCGGGAGTGCAGTAGCTATTTCACAGGCGCAGTCATGGTGCACTGTAGCCTCAAACTCCTGGGCTCACGTTGATCCTCCTATGCCAGCCTCCCAAGTGGCTGGGACTACAGGTGGGCACCACCACGCCATGGTGCAGTCTATGGGATGGGCAAGGGAACCTAAGATGTTTCTCCTCCCCACTTGAGTATTCTTAATTTTTTTTTTTTTTTTTTTGGTAGGAGGAGTCTTGCTCTGTTGCCCAGGCTGGAGTGCAGTGGTACAATCTCAGCTCACTGCAATCTCCACCTCCCAGGTTCAAGCAATTCTCATGCCTCAGCCTCCCAAGTAGCTGGGATTACAGGGTATTTACCACCATGCCCGGCTAATTTTTGTATTTTTAGTAGAGATGGGGTTTCACTATGTTGGCCGGGCTGGGCTTTTCATTAATTTTAAATATTGTCTGGTTAGTCCCTTATGATAGATGAGGCATTTAGTTTTAATACCAAGCACCTCACTCTGTTACACCCCCCACAGGACTTTCCAAATGGATGATTGTGATGAACCTTTCCTGGGCTGCTCCAAGCTGACTGGCTTGATGCACACGATCCACAGCACTTGAATCGCACCATCCTCTGCTTGCTAAGCTCGTCTGGTGAAGTGATCTTTATTTGCTTTTGACTTTTCAAAAATATGTTGTCTCCTATTTTCTGATCTTTGCTGAGCAATCCTATTCCTTCCCTGACCAATTCTCTCATAAATTCTTTTTTTTGTTGTTTATTCCTGGTTACTTTTTAGCTTTGTAAAGAGCACCAGTTCCCACCAATCACCAGAACTAGCAACTTCAATCTTCCTAAAATATTTTACATTAAAAAAAATCATAATAAAAGCATTGTTAGGCTTGTGCTAACAGATCTAATGGTATATAATCTACCCCTCAAAGTCACACCTGCTATGCTTCTGGATCTTTTCTATGTCATATTTATATTGCATCATATGTATAATACCTGCTCATACCATGGTTTTTTCTATAAAACTGCATATTTTGTAGCCTAAAATTTTTTTATGCAATATTTTATAGCTATCTAGATCTACTTTCTCTTCTGCTTAACATTTTTTAGAACTTATGTTCCAGCTCTTGAGTATCTAGCCTCATCTTGTGCATTTCCTGTCCTTTCCATTCACCTGTGCTTGCGGAATTGTCACAACATATCACAGGTGTCTGCATGTCATTTACCATGCTCCGAGCACACCCAGTCCATCAAGCCTTTCCCCGCTGGAAGCTCCCGCCTGCTTGGTTGCCCACCCTTCTGCCAGTTTCCATTCCAAGAGCTCAGCACTTGGAATCACAGCAGTTGATCCAGATGTCTTTTCTCTCTAGGTCAGTTTTCACTGCTTCATGCCTCCTGGCCTCTCATCATACATATACTCATCCCCACAGCACTCTCTATGCTCTAACGGAAGCCTCTCTCTGCCACTCCCTGGCTTCCAAGTCCCCACATCCTCAACTGCTCTGAGACTTCCTCTAGCTTAAGTGTAGCCTTTCCTCTTCATTGACGACGCCACCGCCAAGCGGGTTTTTTTTTTTTCCTCATATTCCTCCATACCAGAGATGAGGCTGGTGCACTCTTGCTCACTTGAAGCCCATCATGCCTCCTTCCCACCTGCAGTCACTAATGTGTCTTTGAATGATAGCCTGGCTTTCCACCCTTTATCTATCTCTTCTCACTGCTATCTTCTGCCAACCAACAGAAACCATAATGCATTTTTTATTTTTTATTTTTTTGAGAAAGAGTCTCACTTTTGTTGCCCAGGCTGGAGTGCAGTGGTGCGATCTCGGCTCACTGCAACCTCCGCCTCCCAAGTTCAAGCGATTCTCATGCCTCAGCTGAGTGCCACCATGCCTAATTTTTGTATTTTTAGTACAGACAGGGTTTCACCATGTTGACCAGGCTGGTTTCGAACTCCTGACCTCAAGTGATCCGCCCGCCTCAGCCTCCCAAAGTGCTGGGATTATAGGCATGAGCCTCCGCACCCAACCACCATAATGCATATTCTCTCATCTTCCAGCCATGTTATGGAAAGTCTACACAGACATGGTACTGTCAAGGTTCTCTGAGGCCCACCTCTGATAACCACCCACCTTTCTTCTCTAATGAATCAGAAATATGGTTTTTTTTGTCCTCAAGTGCTAATTCTTAATTATTTTTGTTGACTTAAAGCAACAAACTTCAGGAGCTGGCTGCTCACACAAGGCTTGTTAATTGCTTTGGCACAAATACGACTAATGAAGATTTCCCCCTTTTCAGATGTTTGTTAGGTCATAAATTCAAAAGCAGTAAGCTTTTAGAAAAAATTTTTATTTAAAAAATCATTAAAAGTACTAGAATGAAAATACAAGTAAAGCATTTGAAAATTATTTTTCTGGCTTAGACTGTTTTTACTGGCTCAATTCTAGCTCTGTCCTGGTAAAGGCCTCCAGAACCTTCACCTATTATCAAGTCTGGCCTCACAGGGAGGGACTTTTACTGTACTGAAAGGAAGCCAGCTGAAGCCGAGATCTGAAGCGCTCAGCTTCCAGTTCCCGGAAGAAAACATCATCATCATTCTGTGTTATCATGTCCTGCAGCTGCTGAATTTCCTTCTCCATCTTAGATCTCAGCTCCCTCTTCACCTTATGTAATGTCTGAAAAAAGAAGGCATGTCATCCTGCTGTTCACAGCATTTATCCAGGCCCTCATCTATTGTTCCCTCTCCATCTTCAGCTAATCAAACCCCTCCAAAATTTTCAATAATCTAGCAGCAGCAGCTCTTACAGAGACCTAACTAAAGTTAAAATCATAGGACAAAAATGTCTTGGGTCATACATGGATTGCCTTATTAGTCTTCTCTCCATTCCCTTTATAGGTATAATACATTTGGTTTTCTACTTCCTAAAAATGTAAGTAAGTCAGTCATGTGTCACTTAATGATGGAGATATGTTCCAAGAAATGCATCAAGTGATTTTGTTATTGTGCAAAATGTCAGTGTACTTACACAAACCTAGATGGTACAGTCTGCTGCATACCGGGGCTATATGGTACAGCCTATTGCTCCAACCACCAATGTACGAGGTCCCTTGCTGAAAGAAACATTGCCATGCAGTGCATGACTTGGCTTCTATCTTGTTAATTATTACCTCGGCCTGAGATTTCTCTCTGGCTTTAAGTTCTTGATGTTCCTGTGATATGGCTTCTGCCAGCAATGAAAACTGTTTATAGGAAGAAAAAACCAAATATTGTATTTAATGTTTGTAGTCCAAATGTAACATTTCTTAATGTTCACAGGCATAAAATCATTTTAATGGAAATAATAGGGCAATATACTGTACTATGGTCAGGTATTATTTGATCTTAAATTTCAATCTTGAAATGGGGTCCTCTAATCTGTAGAGTGCAAACTTTAGTTAACACAAGGTTTATTGTCAACAGACTAAGCAAGTTTTGCCACGAGGGCAAGTGGTCAGGACTAAGCACCACAGTGTAAGCAAGTGCCAGGAGCCCACCTGGTCCTTATAGTAGTTCTCCATGGAGTCCAGTTCATCCTGGTGGTGTCTCCTCTGTTCATCTCGCTTTTCTTTGGCATAGTTTCTTAGGTCTCGTAATCTTTGCTTTTGAATGTTTAAACCTTCTTCAAACAGTTTCTTAAATATCTGTCAGTTATTTAATCGTAAAAATAAAGTCATTGAGGAATATAATCATTTTGGCCAACTAGAGGTATATACTGATTGTATTTCACAAAGTTTTTTTTCTTTGGAAATACTAGTTTTATTCGGAAATTTTGACATACTATAAAATTTACCTCCTTTTTCTGAGACAGGTTATCGTTCTGTCACCTAGGCTGGAGTGTACTGGGGCAGTCACAACTCACTGCAGCCTTGACCTCCCAGGCCCCAGGCTCAAGCAATTCTCCCACCTTGGCTACCCAAGTAGCTGGGACTATAGGCATGTGCCACCACGCCTGGCTAAATTTTTAATTTTTTGGAGAGATGACATCTCACTATGTTGCCCAGGCTGGTCCCAAGCAATCCTTGCACCTCAGCTTCCCAAAGTGCTGGGATTACAGGCATGAGCCACTGAGCCCAGCCTTACCCTTTTAAAATAAATAATTCAGTATGTTTTATTATACTCAGTTGTGCAACCATCACCACTACACAACATTTTTACCATCCCAAAAAGAAACCATATACTGACTAGTGCTCATTCCCCCGTCCCATCCTTAGCAGTCACCAGTCTGTCTACTTTCTGTCTCCATGGATTTGCATATTCTGGGCACCTCCTAAAAATGGAATCATGTAATTCGTGGCCTTTCATATTTGGTTTCTTTCACTCCGCATGTTTTCAAGGTTCATCTATACTGCAGTATGTATGAATACTTCCTTTTTATTGCCAAATAACATCCTACTGTATGAATGAATGCACACTCTCTATCCATTCATTAACTGATGGACACTTTGGGTTGTTTCCCCTTTTAGGCTATTACAAGTAATGCTATGAACATTTGTGTTTTTTGTGTGATTATATAGCTAGGAGTGAAATTTCTGGGTCATAGGGTAGCTCTGTATGACCTTTTGGTAACCTTCTGAGGAACTGCTGGATTCTTTTCCAAAGCAGCTGCACCATTTTACAGCCCCAAGGTCTCCACATCCTTGCCAACACTTGTCCTCTCACTGTGGTTCTGAGTCGTATTTCCCTAATGACTAAGGTGTTCATTATCTTTTCATGTATCACAGAGATTCTTTAGAGTCTTCAGAAAAGCAACGTCAAGCAGCCATGTACACACAGGGAAAGAATGCCAAGAGCAGAAACATGCCACACCTACACATGTACATCACTGAGGAGGGGGAGTGATCATTTGGGGAGGCCACCAGAAAACACACTGTTCAAAGGGCTTCGATACTCCCACTTTGTCCTCCCTTCATCAGTGTAAATTCTGGATAGAAAAAGTGGTTCTGATGGTAACGCACTCATGAGCTATAGAAAAGTTACTTACCCTCTCCTCAAAGCCTTACAAGTATCTTCCTCTAGAAATATGTCCAAGTCTTTAGTTAACTATAATTACTAAAATATTTTACAAACAAAATTTATTGCTAGCTTGGGATCTCAAAAGGTTAATCATTTCAGCCTGATTAGAATGACATAGCAAATACCTTGTGGAAAACCCCTCACAGCACAGCTGGACACTATTCCTGATTTTATGTAGAATGCGAGGTCATGTTATCACACTAAATTTCTGTCTCTCACATGTTCCCAAACCTCTAAAGTAGTTTTACTGGAGAAGTACCTGTTATGTGTAGGAGGCAGGGAGGAAGTAAGAGTTCACATTAAGATGAGGGACACGGAGACTGAGAATGGACGGGAATGCACAATGGAGTAAGAAAATAAAGTGTGGCCAAGCAGAACTCAGGGCCAGCACTATAGGACTTCGATTTAGATTTTGGATTCAAATTTGGACAAGAGTCACGAACAAAGAAGGTGGTCCTGAAAGGTAACAAAGTTCACCTTCTTAACAGGGCTGGACAGAAAAGTCAGACTTACCATTTCTTCCCGGGTCCTCATTCTCATCATTTTTGCACACAACTGAACTCTATAATCATCGTAATATTTTCGAGCACGAACAATTTGCTGTCGATTTTCTTTTATCTTTGATTGGGTCAACCTTTGCCTACGAATGCAGTCCTTGAAGTCTTGCTAAGAAAGGGAAAGGGGAAGGAAGAGAAGGGTAAGGACAAGAGGAATGCAGATTCCAGTGTTCTCATCTGCCCCACTCCCCATCACGATGTCTTCAGGCAGTATGCCATGTGTTGGGGGCCAGTGGCCTCAGAAGCCCTTCAGC
This sequence comes from Hylobates moloch, assembly GCF_009828535.3. Classification (NCBI taxonomy): domain Eukaryota; kingdom Metazoa; phylum Chordata; class Mammalia; order Primates; family Hylobatidae; genus Hylobates; species Hylobates moloch. The sequence continues at coordinate 47,590,602 of NW_026652294.1, forward strand.
CTTTGGCAGCTTCATCACCTCAATCTGAAGAGCAGCTCCAATAACCTCCCGCTGCAGCAGAGGGCAGCAGTGATCCTGGGCACTCCTGTGGAACTGAGGGCTCACTTCCCATGCCACCAGGAGGCTAGGCTGGCCCAGATGCCACCTCACAAGGAGTAGGCAAATGGCACACCCAGACTTTCAAGCAGAGCCTGAGCTGCCAGGAGTATTTAATTAGGCAAAAACTAAGGAAATTAGACAATATCTGACAAAGGAGTGAAGATAAAATGGGGTCATGTATATAAAGCCTCTTACGTAGGTGTTTCAAATACTAGTGTTTTTCCCCCATAGCAAAGTACCATCTGCAGTTCCTGAGATGTCTTTCTGGAACTGTTTAGTACTACAGTTCTCATGGCTTATCTCTACTCCACACTCAGGCAAAGGTTTTCAAATCTCTCCCTTTGGCAGACTGTTTCTGACCTCCATCCTCTCCCTTCATAATTCTCTAAGTACAATTCCTAGTCAAAATTATAACGGAGGCTGATAAATCCTGGAGCTCTCTACTTGGGACCTGAGAAGGATGGGAGAGGGCAAACAGCACTAAGTTCAGCTACTTGGCACCTAGATGGGTCCATGGAGTCCACAGACAGAACTGGATTAAAATCTCAGCTGTGTCCCTTGCTTATCAGTGAGACCCAGGGCAAGTTACTTAGTATCTCAAAGCTTCAGGGTTTTCATTTCATAGAAAACATCTCTAATACATTACTATAAAGACTAACTGAAACTGTGTATATAAAGTACCTAGCTCTTCCTCCTGCCTATTTTGGGTTTGTGTGTTTTGTTGTTGAGACAGGGTCTCACTCTGGCACCCAGGCTGGAGTGCAGTGGCAAGATCATAGCTCACTGCAGCCTCACCCTCCCATGCTCAAGTGATCCTCCCACTTCAGCCTCCCAAGTAGCTGGGACCACAGGCAAATGCCACCATGCCAGGCTCATTTTTTCCACACCCATATATATATTTTTAAAGACAGGGTCCCACTATGTTGCTGAGGCTGGTCCCAAGCGATCCTCTCACCTCAGCCTCCCAAAGTGCCGGGATTACAGGCATGGGCTATCAATTTTGGTTGAAGACCTAGGCAACACTTCCACATGCAGGTGTTAGAGGTTAAGGGTCTGTGCGACTGTTGCCCAGCTAGCACAGATAAAGGCAGTGAATATAACAAATTCAGAATTATAATACCCAACTTGCTCTTGACATACCAGTCTCTTGTTATGTTCATATTCTTTCTTGACAAGGGTAGTAAGGAGGTCATGCCTTCTTAGGGCTTCTTCTATCTTGAAGGGGGACATGAAGTTAAGGTTAATAATGCTGTTCACTCAATTCTCAAGGATAAGCTCTTCTCTCATTTAAATTCCTATGCTTAAGACTGACAGTAACTTACTTCATCTTGGAGTTTCTTCTTTGATCGATTTTCTCTACATGCCTCTTTCTTAAGCTGTTCAACCTGTGCAATTTGCTGTTTCCACATTTTGCTTAGTGTTGGGCCAGAAACATAGAGAAACGGAAACTGCTCCAGCATAAGGGGAAGGAGACTGTGTTCACTTACTTTCACTGCAAGGTAAAATAAGATGTTCTTAATTTGAGACTTGTGGACAAGAACTGTCATCCAACATCCCTGGTAGATCAAAGCTTATGTAAGTGATGTGGTTTTGATCCTGAAAAGAACAATTCTAAATGTACTTATAATAATTTGCATTCCTCATCTGATTGGAGTAAGCCAACTACTGGTAAGGATAAAAATAAGCTCAATAGTTCTGAATTGATGCCATGCTGGTCCTGGGAAGTCCATCCTAATTGCTCAGCTGCTTCAGTGCCTGCAGGTGGATTCTCTATGTATGGTAAAACAGAAGACTCCTCAACCCTCCTGGTAGGTAAGTGCTTAGAAGAAAAAGTTTCTGGTCTAAAGGATATAGTAGGAGGGCCAGCAGTCTTTGGGTATAACAGGAAGCCTGGCATTTCTCATGACTTTGTTTCCTTGTAACAAGACTCTACACTCATTGGCACTGTCAATATATAGGAGGTGGACAGGCCATCTGCTTGCCTTGGAGCATCCCTTTCATTCTACCAACTTCCCAGAAATAGACAAAAAGGCAGTCAAAGTGAGTAAGCACAGGAGTGAGGCTAACGCTGGAGCAGCAGGTGGCAGTTCTGGCATTCCTTGGGTGCCAATATATATAGGCCTCCCTAAAGTACTTCCTTATTGAAGAGTTCTAGCCCTCTACGGAAAACCAGCCACATGGCAATGATTAAAAACAAAAAACAAAAAAAAAACTTTCTTCGGCTGACTGTTGGTGGATGTTAGCTTTCAGTGCTGTGTCCTTGGAATACTGCACATGCTTTCAAAGGCTGCCAGTTTTCCATAAAGTACAATTCTGTGCTTCTTACTTGGAACTGCTTTATTTGGCTTTGGGAGGCCACCTCGTGGACTCTGAGTTGTGGTTTTTCTAGAGTAAATCTTCCAGGGCTGACTACATTCTGGAGTTCCTTTACGAACAGCTTCTCCTCTGTATATTTTTTCCTTAGAAGCAGATATAAAACAGAATAAAAGGTCTAATAGTTCTTTCATACATCATCTTAAATATTACATATTGACAAAAACAGCTAACTACTCCCCAGCCAAACCACCTTACTTCAAATTTGTAAAATCTGGTTAATATTCATTTACTCTAAGTTAAAGGCATCTTTTGGCCTCTGGCATCCCCTGGAATTTGAAAAAGTACTGAATCTTTTTCAAGTTTCAGTCACCATAGTCCCACCCCTAAATACAACCCCTATTAATCTTTTTTTAACTATTAATGTTTCGATGTACTTCTCTTTTTCCATGTAGATTAAAAAAATTCTCAGGCAACTATGCAGTATGCTTAATTGTAACCATACTGTACTTTATATCCTGTTTTGTTCATGAATATTTTAGCATAAGCATTTTCCCCATGATTTCACTTAGTTTCTGTAACCATTCTTTTGAAAGGCAATGAAAACTTCTGTTTTGGGTTTCTTACAACCAGGTCTAGAGCAACTAGGATGTTCTGTCTTCTCTTGCTCTTCTTTAATTTTGTCAGCCTAGACTAGTTTTTAAGCCCCTGGTGAACTGCTAAGTCAAATAAACCCTTAAAAACTGATGGGAAGTTTTAAGTAGGGGAAAAACACTAGTTTTCTTTGGTACCATGTCTTGTCATATTTTAGCAACCTGAATGCCTTATTAATAAGCAAGTCCTGTATCATGACATGAAATCCTGCCTTTTCCTAAAAAGCTCATGATTAAGGCCCTGTTGGCCTCTTCTTCTTTTAAAAGGATCATCTTTGTACTTCCCATTCATCTGATCAAATGGCATTTATTACAATGGAGACTTTTACCCACTGTTTCCTCCTCCTTCTCATATATTCTTAGAGGTCCAATATTCTCTTGAACTTTATGTCTTCTTAGTTCCCTTTCAAATGCTTCAGTAAACGCCTAAAGGGGAAAAGGTCATATATTACAGTTATTAAAAACATACACAACGGGCAGCACCATGGCTTAGTTGGTTAAAGCACCTGTCTAGTAAACAGGAGATCCTGAGTTTGAATCCCAGTGGTGCCTCAACCAAGTATCCAAGCTCTTAGCCACGTGCAGTGAGGCTGAGACAGGTGGATCACCTGAGGTCGGGAGTTCAAGACCAGCCTGACCAACATGGAGAAACCCCATCTCTACTACAAGTACAAAATTAGCCGGGCGTGGTGGCACATGCCTGTAATCCCAGCTACTCAGGAGGCTGAGGTAGGAGAATAGCTTAAACCCGGGAAGCGGAGGTTGAGGTAAGCCAAGATTGTGCCATTGTACTCCAGCCTGGGTGGCAAAAGTGAAACTCCGCCTTGAGAAAAAAAAAAAAAAAAAAAGGAAAAAAATTCACCTAGGATATCTGCCACCCCTAAAATATCAAGCTCATTCACTTTTTAAAAAATTCCTTTCAGACTCTGTATCACAAATGTACGGTTTTTTTGTTTTTTGAGACAGAGTCTCACTCTTGCCCAGGCTGGAGGCAGTGGCACAAACTCGGATCACTGCAACCTCCACTTCCCGAGTTCAAGTGATTCTCCTGCCTCCGCCTCCCAAGTAGCTGGGACTACAGGTGTGCACTGCCATGCCTGGCTAATTTTTGTATTTTTAGTAGAGATGGGGTTTCACCATGTTGGCCAGGCTGGTCTCGAACTCCCGACCTCAGGTGGTCCACTTGTCTCAGCCTTCCAAAGTGCAGGGCCACTGCACCTGGCTCACAAATCTACATTACTTTAACATATATAATTGGGACATAAAATGAAATTTTACATCATCCGTTTTTTCTGTTCTCAAGTTTTTGCAATCATTTTGATACTCTCTTGAGTGGAAGTTACATGCTGAGTTACAAATGAGTGTAAGACGTCTGAATTAGTTTTAGTTTTTCACCATTATAAATCCTACCGCATTATAAAACCTACTACTGCAAATAAGTGTTCTAAATCCATGCTACATTTCAAAATCCACATTCCACAGTGGAAAGTCTTCCTAGGTAATCATACCAGTCTCTTTGTTGTTGAATCCCAACCACCTCCTCTCATTCCTGTCTTGGGTACTTGATCTTATCTTCTCTGTAACTCAAGTGGCCTGTCATGTTTAATCCACCTCAAATTCCCCTCATCTCTGAAGCTCACTCTGAAAATAACAACTCACACTGATCTCCTCTTTCTTAATCTACTGGAACACCAAGCTATGTCCGGCCAGGTTATTTTTTTTTTAAAGAGTTTCATGAGCATAATTTTATGCTAATGGGGACATAAGCTATGTCACATAGCTCTCTATCATCCACTCCGCTCAAGAATATTAAATGTATTTTAAGCCTTAAATCAACAGTATGTTCATGGTAGCATGTGGCTGAGGGGAAATGGTACTGGCTGCTGCTTAATGGTAGTCAAGAGATGGGGAAGAACCTGTGCTCGGAGTTGGCGGATATCTGTTTCTCTTGGCTTGCGCTGCCTTTTTCTCTCCACGTGGAACTGTTTGTGTTTGTTAACTGGAGATGGAGAGAGCGAATGGGATCTGTAGGGTGGCTTTCTACGCATGGAAAGTCCTGCAACAGAGAAAAGACATATAACATTAGTTCCGGATAGCCAGAATGTTATGCTGGAAACCAAAGTTGGTTTTTACTAAATCCAAAGAGACTGACGAGTGAATGTGCTAAAGGGACTCTCTCCTGTAACTAACTTGTATTGGTATGATAACACCAAGTAAACAGACAAATGCATACAAATGTGTACTGTCTCAAATACTTAGCTTCTACATGCAACTCTGGATATTCAACATGTGGAATGCTCCTATGCACAAAGGACTATGGAGAGTGCTCTTGGTGATAGGGGGAGATGCGAAGAGAGAAAAGGTAAATTATCTGAGCCACGCATCTGCTATCCTTTTACTCTATCTGGGTCCTGAGGAGGTGGGATGTAAGCATACATATCTATCTTATTATATATGCTTATAGGCAAAGTTAATGTATTAAGTATTGTCTAAGCGGTCTCAATTTTTCCCTACTTAGCTATCTAGCCCTCCTAACTGCACACTGCCAAAGAGATCTAATAAACCATTTCTTTCTACAAACCTTTTTATCCCATTGTCTATAGGTGTGTCTGGGGATCTGCGAGTTGTGAAGAGGGTGACTCCGGTGGGAAAAGCACTTCAAGATAGCCTTAAGACCAAGGAAGCTAGTTTAGTACCTTTATAAATAAATTTTCCGAGCTTGTTCTTTTTTTCACATGCTTTTCATTCAAATCTTTCACATTTCAAATTCTAAGATGTATTTTTAAAAACTGACTTGCATAATCTATTTTAAATGATAGCTGCTCATGATGTATTTTTCTCTAGAAACTGAAGACACGCCTGAAATAATAATTTATAACCTGTTTTCACAAGAGGATACCATGTGTATGTACATAATAAGGAAAAGGAAGAGGTTCCTGGATGAGGGTACCTAGAAATTAGCTGAGTCCTTTTAAAGGGAAGAGAGGAAATAATCAAGAGAAGGAAAGAGCATTCTTGAAGGAGTAAAAAACAACTGAAAAAGTTAAGGAAGTTGGGTCAGAAAAAGACTGTTTCTGAAGAAACAATGGATGACCAAAGTAGATAAAACTAAATGTAAAATATGCAGGATTTCAGTTGGTGGAAGACAGGATAATTGGATTTGAACAATGGCATATCAAACAGTAGGAAGTGTCTGTAAAGACATGGCAAACCAGAAACTGCTGATATGAGTATAAAGCAGTGCAATCACTTTGGTGGGCAAGTTGGCAGTGGTGAAGAAATGTAGGCCTTATGATCCAGCAATCCTACTAGATGGAGATACCACAGAAACTCTTGCACATATTATAGGCTGTTCATTGCAGAATTTTTATAGTAATAAAAACTGGAAACAACATGTCCAGCAATAGGGGAAATAGATAGTGCTATACACACACACACACACACACACACACACACATATACACACACACATACACACACACACACACACATATATATACATATCTCCACACATAAGTGGCACACTGTAAGAACTCAGTCATGTCCAGCAGTAGGGGAAATGGATACTGCTATATATATACCCACACAAAAGTGACACACTGTAAGAACTCAGTTACACTGCAGTTAAAATGAATGAGCTGGATCTGTAAGTATCAACATAAACAGATTTCTAAGACAATGTCAGAAAAAAATGCAAGTTGCAGAATAATATAGGATGTAAATTTTTAAACAACATAACACAATACTATGTTTAGACAAGTAATGCATGAGCTGTTAAAGTATAAAAACAAGGATCAGAAGAAAAGATGCCAACTTTAAGATAGTGGTTGCACTGAGGGTGGGGAAAAGAGATCTGTGGGGAGAGCAGAAGGGGTTTCTACTGTTTTATTTCTTAAACACAAAGGGGCTAAAGCAAATATAATTGTTAACACCTGCTACTTCTAGTTGGGGAAGATCCAGGTGTTTGATATTACTTTTGATGCTTTTATTTCTCAACTATTTAAAATTAGAATATAAGTTATTAAGAACAGATGGAACTGCCTAAGTAGTTCACATGGATGTCCCCTTCTCAGTCTCTCTGGGGTAAGTACCTGGCCTTGAGTTCTTTGGCCCATACTCCACGATGCCATCACTGTGCTGAGATAGTGTCTCCTCAGTTACATCCTCTACCTCTTCATTTCCAATATTTTCTTCTTTATGGTCAGTCTTTTCTTTAATCCGATCACCCAGAGCACTTTTTAACATCTATTGAGAAAATTCTTTTCAACGTCTTTCACTGATTTCAGCAGAACATAAATTCGTAGGAGTAGGCAGACCTTTAAAAACGCTTCCTTTGACAGTCACTAATAACAAGTTTTCAGACGCTTATGCATGTTTAATTATTTACTTTTATTTTAAGACAGGATCTCACTCTGTCACCCAGGCTGGAGTGCAGTGGTGCTAGCTGGGCTCACTGCAACCTCTGCCTGCTGGGTTCAAGTGATCCTCCCATCTCAGCCACTTGAGTAGCTGGGATTACAGGCATATGCCACCAAGCCCAGCTAATCTTTCATTTTTTGTAGAGATGGGGTTTCGCCATGTTGCCCAGGCTGGTCTTAAACTCCTGGGCTTAAGTGATCTGCCTGCCTCAGCCTCTCAAAGTGTTGGAATTATAGTTGTGAGCCACTGCACCTGGCATACATGTTTAGTTTTAAAAAGGTGTATATCAGTGCTATGGATCACTAAGTTTCAATAAACTTTAGACTAAGTCACATAGGGATTTAAAACATTCATTCAATGATACCTTAAAACTGTAATATTGTATTTTGTGAGAATCAGTGATCCATCCAATTTTACACCAGATCTGTCTTTAGCGGCAAAGGGGAACTATAAAGACATATTTAAAGAAAAATGGCTTAACATAATCGTTTATGTTAAATGATTTTGTTTTCATCAGAATTCAATACAATTTGGATAAATCTGCACCAAATTTAGTTAGATCATGAAAGGCTGAGAGATCACTTCCTGTTCTACCTGCTTGACTTACGGAACATTTTCACAGTATCTATTAATAAGACACAACTAATTTTCTAATACCTCACTTTCAATTGAGAGATTACTTAAATGCTCACTTAACCCATGGGAATCTCAATATAGATGAAAAAACAAGACTTGCCCAATCTAGTTCAGAGAGCCGCTGAGAGAGTTCTTCTGATACATCATGTAATTCTTGTTCTGTTAATCTCTTTCTTGGCCTCTGGGGGAAAGGTGAATTGCAGGATGAGGCTGTAGCTCTGTTTTCATTTCTGTAATAAAAGTGACCATTTGACAGTCAAATAGCTAGGTGTCTATTATTTAGTTTAAAATAACTGTAATACATACTTTAACAAATATTTCATTCTGGTCTTCACAGCTAAATTTGGAGACCATGCCCCTGCATTTTCAAATTCCTTTGCAAACAGACTGTAAACACTGAAGTCTGCAGTAATGTTACCTTTTTCCTTTGGGAGACTTCCTTGTCCTAGGCCCTTGGACCTGAGCTGGATATACTTCCCGTTTGCTGTCTTTAGGCAACTTGGAAATTAAGAAAACTCTATCATCTAGATCCTATTAAAAACAGAAAAAAAGTTGATTTGAATAAACTACAAATAAGAAACATGAACTTTCTGGGGGTGAGGAAGGGAGGAACTGTGGCACAAAGCTACGTGCCTTCAATCTAAGTGTTTTGAAGTGCATTTGTCAAAAGACCCTATTGACACCCAATGCACCAAAGGACTGGCGCAATGTCTAGAAACTTGTGCTCAGAGAACAAGTGTGGCTCAGGATGCCTTTCAAATAAAAACACAGGCCAGGTGTTCTCTAAATATGCAATTTCAGGCATTACCACTACCTGGGCAACCAAAAAATTATCACTAGTACAAAGTATTCAAGTGGTTATCTTTTGTATTGATGTCAATAAAGGCAGTCCAAAATTGAAACAGTTAAAACAAAGACAACACCTCCCAAAATATGAATATAAACCCTTAACATTTTAAATTTCATTTTTTTTTTTTTTAGACAGAGTTTCACTCTGTTGCCTAGGCTAGAGTGCAATGGCTCGATCCGCCTCCCAGGTTCAAGCGATTCTCCTGCCTCAGCCTCCCTAGCAGCTGGGATTACAGGCATGTGCCACAACACCCGGCTAATTTTTTTGTGTATTCTTAGTAAAAACGGTGTTTCGCATGTTGGCCAGGCTGGTCTCGAACTCCTGACCTCCGGTGATCCACCCGCCTCAGCCTCTCAAAGTGCTGGGATTACACGCATGACCTACCGTGTCTGGCTAAATTTATTTCTTGGTCTCAGAGATAATCTTTTAGAAAATACTTCTTGTGATGAAGAAACATTTAATGTGTTTTTGTTTTTTGAGATGGAGTCTTACTCTGTCACCCAGGCTGGAGTGCAGTGGTGCAATCTCGGCTCACTGCAACCTCCTCCTCCTGGGTTCAAGCGATTCTCCTGCCTCAGCCTCCAAAGTAGCTGGGATTACAGGCACCTGCCACCACGCCTGGCTAATGTTTGTATTTTCAGTAGAGACAGGGTTTCACCATCTTGGCCAGGCTGGTCTTGAACTCCTGACCTCGTGATCCACCCACCTCAGCCTCTCAAAGTGCTGGGATTACAGGCGTGAGCCACCGCACCCGGCCATTTATTTAATGTTTAATGATATCTTTACTTTCACTTCATTATCTTTTTCTATTAAAGTAAAATTAAATACCTTTTAGTAGGCTGGGTGTGGTGATTCATGCCTATAATCTCAGCACTCTGGGAGGCAGAGGCAGGCGGATGAGGCCAGGAGCTTGAGACTAGCCTGGCCAACGTGGCAAAACCCTATCTCTACTAAAAATATTTAAAAAAAAAATCAGCCAGGTGTGGTGGCATGTGTGCCTGTAGTCCCAGCTAGTTGGGAGGCTGAGGCAGGAGAATCGCTTGCCTAGGAGGTGGAGGTTGCAGTGGGTGCAGACTGCACCACTACACTCCAGCCTGGGCGACAGAACGACACTCTGTCTCAAAAAAAAAAAAACAACCTTTTACTAAATAGCAACTAAAATATAATCATATTTTTATAAAACTTTTAAAGTAAAGTATTTCTAGCTCAATGAATTATTTGAAAATAAACACTCCCCTTTAACTGCCACCCAGGTCAAGCAACAGAATATTACCAATTCAGAACCATCTCCAAAACCCCCACTATGATTCCCCCAAAAGTAAACATTATCTTATGACTCCATTTTAACACCTCTTTTTATCTAATCAGTCTCCTGTTTAGATGCATAGAATGTTGAGAATGTGGTCACCTAATGTTAATAATGCTTATTTCATCTCTGTACTTTTAATGCATTGCTTGAATGTTTACATAATGAGAATGTATCACTGTTTATATATCTACCCTGTGTACATACCTGCCTGTTGTTTTTCTTATTTTTTTCTTTTAGAGACAGGATCTTGCTCTGCTGCTCAGGCTGGAATGCAGTGGTGTGGTCACAGCTCACTGCAGCTCCTGGGCTCAAGTGATCCTCCTGCCTCAGCCTACTAAGTAGCTAAGATCACAGGCATGCACCACCACTCCAGGCTAATTTTCTATTTTTAGTAGAGACAAAGTCTCACTATGTTTCCCAGGGTGGTCTCAAACTCTGGCACTCACGTGAGCCTCCCAAAGTGCTGGGATTATGGGTGTGAACCACTGAACCCAGTCCTGTTCTTTTTAGAAAGATAAGGACAGGATGACTATATAAAAAGGGTTTTTTCTTTCTTTTTTTTTTTTTTTGAGATGAAGTCTCACTCTGTCACCCAGGCTGGAGTGCAATGGCACGATCTTGGCTCACTGCAACTGAAGCAAATAGGCCAATATGTTAACAGTGGTTCATGCTGGATAATGAGAATATGCATGGATGGTTATTTTCTTTTCCACTCTGTGTTTTCTAAATTTGAAATTATTAAATTATGGACACAATATGGACTCTGAAGCCAGAATGCCCAAGTTCAAATCCTGACTCTGTAACTGCTGTGTAACCCTGCCCTCTCTACATCAGCTTCCCAACAATAAAATATAGTAGCTACTCCAGAGTTGTTATGGGCAGTAAATTATTCAATACCCCTAAAGTATCCAGAACTGCGCCTGGCACAAAATAAACATTCACTATGTGTTGGCTCTTATTATTTCCCTTTATATGCATTCGTTTTTCTTCCTAGAAGAAGAATGTGCAGGTGTATACAGAGGCAAATTTTAAGGAGTGCAATGCTTTGACTAGTGCAATATGCTTGATAATTCTAGCAGAGACTTCTTTAAATACAGGGGCTTCCTTGACAAAGAATAAAGACTTCACCAATACACATACACACACACAGGCTTCTAATCAATTACCAACACACACACAGACACACATACATGTGTACTTCTAGCCAACTGAAAGTAAGCCTTTCCACTTACCCCAGAAAATTCCGTATGCTCTCCAGTAGAATTTACGGCTGGGGACCACTGACTTGAATGCAAGTATTCTTTTCCTATGGGGCAGGGTGCTCGAGGCTCTGAAGGGTGGTAGGGTGGATGTAAAGGAATAGCTGCTCGGATAGGCTCCCCTAGCTTCCTAGCATTTGGAATCCCACTCACAGAAAGGGTTTCTGCTAGTAAGACAAATTAAAATGGATATTACGATGCAATTCTAAGAAATAAACCATTTTATATACATACATACCTATATAAACATGTTCACATACATCAGAAATATTTTTTAAACTTAAGACAAAGCACGTAAGAAAATAATTAAACCAGGGATGTAGCCTCAGCACACAGGGATCTAATTAAATTAGGATGTAATTTTTTTTTTAATTTTTTAATTTTTTAAAAAAGTAGAGATGAGGTCTCGCTATGTTGCCCAGGCTGGTCTCGAACTCCTGGGCTCAAGTGATCCTCCTGCCTCAGCCTCCCAAAGTGCTGGGATTACAAGTGTGAGCTACCATGCCTGGCCCCAGATGTAATTTTAATGTTATTATCATAAAACTGTTCCCTGAAAGTTACTTTAAAATAAAAAACTGGAAGCAACTTAAATGGCTTGAAGAATGTTATGTTACGTGAATTATAGTTCATCCACGTTACAAAACTAGTTAGGCAGAAATATTTTTATGTATTACTACCATATGAAAATTCCAGAGATGATAATAAGAAACAAGAATGATTCTTCCAGGCCGGGTGTGGTAGCTCACGCTTGTAATCTCAGCACTTTGGGAGGCTGAGGCAGGCGGATCACGAGGTCAAGAGTTCGAGACCAGCCTGGCCAACATGGTGAAACCCCGTCTCTACTAAAAATACAAAAATTAGCTGGGCATGGTGGCAAGCGCCTATAATCCCAGCTACTTGGGAGGCTGAGGCAGGAGAATCGCTTGAACCCAGGAGGCAGAGGTTGCAGTGAGCTGAGCTAGACTGTCTCAAAACAACAAAAAAAGAATGTTTTTCCAGTTACTATACTTTGTTATTTACCAATAATGTGAAGGCCACCAATAGATGTACTAATGTATCAGAAACTCTGTCTCATTTAAAAAAAAAAGGTGAGTGGTGAGAATTTAGATAATAAAATAGTGGATGCAAAAATATGCAACCAAAGACCATGTTAAGCAGAATTCAGATATCATAATTAATAGCAAACATTTACAAGTAAGATCATGTAAGACCAAAAAGGATCTCATATACAGCAATAAAAGTAAAAAGGCTAATAGCAACAACAATTGCCCCAACAATGATCATCAGCAGTAAAGAACTAACATCCATTACAACTCACTGTCTTCAACAAAGGATGTCCTATTCTTGGACAAAACACTAGGAGGGTACAACATATCTTCATGTGATTTAGAACTTGGTGAGGCTAAGGCGTTTTTAGGCAGCATTTCATTAGGACATTGAGCACCTAGGAAAGAAAATATTAACGGTAAAATTTTTAACTATCAAAATAGTTTGCTGAACATTATACTAAAAGCCAAGAGTTTTGTACTCAGGAAATAGAAATATTAAATAATGTTGAAAGAAATAATGTTGGTCCAACTGCTCAAAATACCAATTATCATTATTATTTTTTTCAGACAGCGTTTCCCTCGTCGCCAGGCTGGAGTCCAATGGCGCGATTTCGCTGCACTGCAAACCTCCACCTTCCAGGTTCAAGCAATTCTCCTGCCTCAGCCTCCAGAGTAGCTGGGACTACAGGCACCCGCCACCATGCCTGGCTAATTTTTTGTATTGTTAGTAGTGACAGGGTTTCACTATGTGGGCCAGGCTGGTCTGGAACTCCTGACGTCAGGTGATCCGCCCACCTCAGCCTCCCAAAGTACTGGGATTACAGGCGTGAGCCACTGTGACCGGCCGTAATATCAATTATTTTTAATTGCTATCAAAAAGTAAGATGTCATTTTGTAACCCAGAATCATTTATATAATTTAAGAGCAAAGTTTCATACAATGTTTCATTATTTTGCTTTAGAAAAATAGATGCCAGGGTTATGGAAATGCTGGCTGTTTTATGGGCATGTCTTGGTATGAATAGACACCAGAGTTAGGGTCTTAGCTAGTACCTGAAACATGGACTCATGGTCCAGGCCAGGCGCAGTGGCTCATACCTGTAATCTCAGTACTTTGAGAGGCCAAGGCAGGCAGATCACTTGAGGTTAGAAGTTCGAGACCAGCTTAGCCAACATGGCGAAACCCCATCTCTACTAAAAATACAAAAATCAGCCGGGCATGTGGCACATACTTGTAATCACAGCTGCTTGAGAGGCTGAGGCAGAGGTTGCAGTGAGCCGAGATTGCGCCACCGCACTCCACCCTGGGTGACAGAGCAAGACCTGGTGTCAAAAAAAAAAAAAAAAAAAAAAGACTATGGTCCATATATTGAAGCTTAAATTAGATGCCTGTGAATGTATATGATAGTTATCTGACACTTTAAATCTCAATATAAAAGGAAGCTGCCATAAGCCCTTTTATCACATCAAACCCAAACACCTTGGCCAGGCATCTCTCTGAATCTTTTTTCCTTTGCCTTAATTGCATTACTCTTAAACACAATTCCCCTCTCTACTTATAATGCTAAAATAACTAATTCATTTTACAGTAACATCTTTTTTACATAGCACTTGACATCACAGAACCTGTTTCTGCAATCACCATCCCTTCCATTCCTAATCAATCCGTCTGATTCTCTTCAAGAAACATTCTTGTAATATCCACACTTGACTCTGGTCCTTCTGTTTCTGCACCTATCCCAATGGCAAGCATAGCTTTTTGGTCTACTGGAGGGTGAGTTTGCCAGGAACCGAAAGTAAGGGAGAACATTCCAAGACTTATGGTCCATATACTGGTTTAGTAATTTATGAAGCCAAGGTGGGCAAGATGGAGTAGGATGATTGGAGGAGGGCAAGGTTGGAGGCTCAAAATTGGGGCTTGAAAGATATCCAGGTCTACTATGTGTGCAAGCAATAGGCTGTTGGAAATCTGGCCTGAAGCCTAGAAGAAAAATTGCCACTGCATATACGAACTTATTGGTTGAAACAATGAAAAAAGTGAGTCAATCACTAGTTCAGGAAACTACAATTAAGGAATACCCTGAAAGCGTGACCAGACTATAAGCTGCATCCCTAATTCTCTTCCCATGGTATCAGGAACCACAAATTGCCTGATAACCTTGCATACACTTATTTGCCTTGGACTTATCTGCCCATATGCCTGTGACTTCAGATAAGTGTTCATATTTAATGGGTAGTGGGATATTCTGGAATTTCAAATCCCATGTCCAGTTAGCGCTCTATCCTTCTCAATTTTAAACACTCCTACATGCCATTTACATTTTTATAGTTGTAGGTTGAATAATAACTGATACTTAAGGTTTAACTACTCACCATTACTTCTTAGAGAAAAGGTGTGTGCTGTGTCTCCAAGTCTAATGATTTCACCAGTGGATTCTGCTTCATCTCCATCCCAAGGGGGGCCCAACGTCTCAGAAGACAAGGAGCACCTGAAAAAGTTCCCTCCTTCACTTGGGGCCCGGCCTGACCAGAGGGCCCTTCCCCTGAGGACCTGGAGAGCTGCTGGGTGCAGAAAAAGGAAAAGACTCTCCCTTTTGCTGCTTAGCATGTCTTGCTGCTTATGTTTTGTTTTGACTGATATATGAATGGTAGAAATAGCTGTATATAAAGTGTCAATGATTAAATGTATAGGAGAACAGCAAATACTGGTGACTCTACGGTGTGGGAGTGAAGGGGGTGGGATGCTAATTTTGCATTAAATATCCTTCAATTGTTTCACTTTTGCGCTTATTTTGTTACTTTAAAAATCTTATGGAAAGAAGTTCATCAGGCTGGGCATGGTAGCTCATGCCTGTAATCCCAGCACTTTGGGAGTCAGACATAGGTGGATTGCCTGAGGTCAGGAGTTCGCGACCAGCCTGGCCAACATAGTGAAACCCCGTCTCTACTAAAAATACAAAAAATTAGCTGGACGTGGTGGCAGGCGCCTGTAATCCTAGCTACTTTGGAGGCTGAGGCAGAAGAACCACTTGAACCTGGGAGGCAGAGGTTGCAGAGAGCCGAGATTGCAACACTGCACTCCAGCCTGGGCAACAAGAGCGAAACTCTGTCTCAAAAAAAAAAAAAAAAAGATGTTCATCTTATGATGGTCTCCACTGAGACACATTTTTTACAATGTACTATACCTAAAAAAGAAGGCATTGCCTGTGCTCTTCGAACCATGAAGACATAGCATTATGTTCAACCTCTAGTTAGCAAGAAGTGCAATCAAACCTGTCATGACAATACATTTTTCTCTATGAAAGAAGCACAAGTTTAAAAACTGTGAAAATGATCAATGATATTGGCTCATGAGGGTCCTGTAACCCAGCATTTCTATACTGTTGGTAAATGTACGGTCATGGCCTTTTTGGAAAACAGTCTGGCAACTTTTATTAGCCTTAAAACATTTATACTGTCTTACTCTGAATCTAGCCTCAAGATATAAGGAGGAAAAAAAGAATAAACATTAAGTATCACATTTTTGACAATATTAAAAAAAACTCTACTTTAGAGGAATGGCTTAGTAATTTATGAAGCATCCACATGAATGATGTTATACAGTGATTACAAATTATTACAAAGAATTTAACAACTTGAGGCCGGGCGCAGTGGCTCATGCCTGTAATCCCACCACTTTGGGAGGCTGAGGCGGGCGGATCACTTGAGGTCAGGAGTTCAAGACCAGCCTTGCCAACACGGTGAAACCTCATCTTTACTAAAGATACAAGAATTAGCCAGCCGTGGCGGCGTACACCTGTAGTCCCACCTTGAACTCAGGAGGCTGAGGCACAAGAATCACTTGAAACCGGGAGGCAGAGGTTGCAGTAAGCTGAGATTGTGCCACTGCACACTCCAGCCTGTGTGACACAGCAAGACTCTGTCTCAAAAAAAAAAATTTAACAACTTGAGAACACTTAATGTTAAGTTTAAAAATGCAGGAAACGAGCCTGGTGAGGTGGGTCATGCCTATAATCCCAGCAATCTGGGAGGTTGCAGCAGTAGGATCGCTTGAGGCCAGGAATTCAAGACCAGCCTGGTCAACATAGCAAGATGCCATCTCTGCTAAAAAAAAAAAAAAAAAAAAAAAAAAAGAGAAAAATTAGCCAGGTGTGGTGGCACACACCTGTGGTCCCAGCTACTTGGGCTTAAGCCCAGGAGTTCAAGGCTACAGTGAACTCTGATCATGCCACTGTACTCCACCATGGGTGTCAGAGCAAGACCCTGTCTCTTTATTAAAAAAGCAGGGGTGAGGGGTAGGCCAACAAAATTATACAGACATATGACTAAATCCAAAAAAGAAAAAAACATAGTAAAAAGGACTAAAAAATTTAACAAAATGTTAACAGCAGTTATTTAGTTAGGAATAGATTTTTTTCCTTTTTCTATTTTGCAAGTTTTTTGCAAAGATGATGACCTACTTTAACGATTAAGAGAAAAACAGGGACCAGGCACGGTGGCTCGTGCCTGTAGTCCCAGCACTTTGGGAGGCCAAGGCAGGTGTATCACCTGAGGTCAGGAGTTCGAGACCAGCCTGACCAACATGGTGAAACCCCATCTCTACTAAAAATATAAAAATTAGCCGGGCATGGTGGTGCGTGCCTGTAATCCCAGCTACTCAGGAGGCTGAGGCAGGAGAATTGCTTGAACCCGGGAAGCAGTTTGCAGTGAGCCGAGATCATGCCACTGCACTCCAGCCTGGGCGACAGAATGAGACTCCATCTCAAAAAAGAAAAATATAAAAATGAGCAGGTAGTTGATACTAAGACTTAGGTATTATATGTAACTCAAGGTTCTTAAAACTCCCCCAGGAAAGTTTAAAATATGAGAAGTTAGTAGAAGTTTCACATTAGCTTTTTTTGGTGCCATCTTGGTATATTATGTGCGATTTTAATTCTTAGTCCAAAAAGCGTAACTTATTTTCATTAAATTCAGAGACACTCAGTGCTACCTCCCAAAAGAAACTCTTTTCCATGATGATTTAGATTCTTTAGTACTTTCTGGCTCTTCCAAACGTTCTCCTCGATCGGATTCTTTAAAATACTGTTCAGTTTCACCTGTTCAGAACAGATAAAAACAATACCAAAAAACCCCTAAGTGAATACTACTTTTTCTTTATAAGAGGCAGGGAGAGGTAAGGACAGTGAGGCACCCCTAACTTGCCATGGTAAACAGGGTTCTTGTGAAAGTGAAATCAGAAAGAATCAAATCTTCACCTGTAATGAGCATGTATTATTCGAGTAACAAAGAAACAAGAATGTTGCTTTAAAAACAGGGTCTACAGTTGTATGAGCAATGTTTTATTTTTTAAGTTAGTGGCAGGTCCATTTAATATTTTCATACCTCTCCATCTGTAAAGGATGTCTGAGGTATATCAAGATGACAGAAAACACGATTGTGTCAACGTAATGCAAGCTCCAAGATAATCATGCCTTAGGCTGAGTCAGGCTGCATCAGGGCTTGGGTGAAATTTTTCTTAAGACCATCAGTCTTTTTTCCACCCCACCATACTTGAAGAATACATACTTTCACCAGTAGCTATAACTCACTAGGGAAATGATTTCAAAATATACGCAGGTGAAACCTCCCATGATTCAGATTTACCCCTTTGGATATTCTCATGCCCATGTCTAGAGATTCACTATTCAAACACCCACCTTCATTTTTTTCTATTTCCGTATTCACCAAGCAACATTTCAATAACATCAATTAACATTTATTATGCATTTACTCTGAGCTAGGCTGGGTGCTCAACTGTTTACACATATCTACTTACTTAACTTTCACAACCATGAAAGAATTTCAGATGAGAAAACAGGCTTAAGAGAGCTGCCGTCATATAGTGAGAGGCAGAACCCAGCACTGAACCCATGGTCTTCCTTCGAACCCCTCCTTCTTCAGTGGTAAATGATAATGCTAGCTCAGGTCCCAGGTAGAAGCTGCCCTGCACAGCTGATATGATTAGTGATAATAAAGATTTGTTTCCCATTACTGTTAACTGGCATTTTGAAGAATCTGATCAGCTCTAGGTAATACTGCCAGGTAAGTATATATTAGACCTGCAAAGATGAGAAGCAGACTGTAAGAAAATGCTGTCCAGCTAAGGTACTGTCATATAGGGAGGCCTATCTGAGCAACTTCCCCAGTAGCTCACCACATACTGCCAATCTCCCCTGCGAATATCCTTCAGTCTTTCACCACCACCAGACTCACATAAAAGTATCTCTCAGTTGCCCCCTCCTCTCTTCATCTCCACTGCCATATCATTAGCCAGGCACTACCATCCCTCCCCTTCCTGCCAGCAAGCACTAAACTGTAAAAAACTGCTGCTCTCTTTACATTTCAAATTAATCTCAATCTCTTTACTTAGAGGTTGTTTTCTACCTCTTAACCCTGTTACTAAAAAGACTAAAAAGGTACACAGCATACAAATGCCTACTGGTAGCCTTGAATTAGGTGAGTTCCACCTGTCAATACTCTCCCCTAGTTCTAATTTCCCCTTTATGCTTTTATTGTATGTATTTATGGCTGTCTCCCTGACTCAAGTACAGGTGTGAGAGCATCAACATGACAAGCAGCTTGGAATCCTCCCAGAGTACCCAGACGTGTATAAAACACTCAATTTTTGAAACAAAGAAATGTCCAGTGTGGCAGACTTTTCAATTTTCCCTCCCAGCTTTTAAACAGTTTAGTAACAATGATTAAAGGTAGGAAACTATCTCTAACTAAAGACTTTAAGATTAATTTCAAATGTTATAATCACGGGTCTCACTATAAACAAAGTGAGAATGAAGGAGGATGAGCCTACCCCAATTTTTTGTCTTAATTTGTATTCGAATTTATGTAAATTGTAGTTGCTGCTGAAAATTTATTTTTGATAACTTTTCAACATAAGAACAGGTAATATATTATTCCATTCACGACCAACAGCATTATTTACTTAATCTCAAATTATTAAGACAGTTAAGTTCTTTTACTTTTTGCAATGACAAATATCTGAAATATTTAGGCTGTCACAAATGTTAAGTGCAGGCTAAAGACACAAATGCACCAATTCTTCCTGTTGATGCCTCAGTAACATCCAAATATTTACCATAAATAGCAGTTCTGAAACACAAAATTTTGGAGTAAGAAATTTTATGCAATCATAGGACAATAAATAATTTAGCCAGAAATCTACCTTTCTAGCATAAATTAGTTTTAAAGTAATTTATAAGCAACATCCAAGTTGATAAAGAACATGATGACAATCTAAGACAGTTTCCAACCAGCTGGAACAATAAGAATTTGAAATTTACAACTATGAATCTGCTTCCTATGAAGAAAAATACACAAAAAGATAAAAGGCAAAAGGGGCATATCATAAAAGGTAAACCAAACCAAACATCCATTCTTAAACTTACTTTTCTCATGAGATGTTTCACTGATGCGTTCTGTAAGATACTCCAACAAACCATCAAATATTTCCAGGAGATTCTTAATAGATTCTTTATCTCCTTTCACTATATTTTCTCCTGGAGACAGAATATAGAGCTATTAAAAAATTTAACCATGAAATCTGAAAGCTTCATAATCTTGAAACTTGGATATAACATTGTGAAAATGCCATTTAAGAATACAGGCAACATATACCAACTTACAGCTCCTTGAAGATTAAATAAAAAAAAAAGAACACAGGTGAAACAACTATAAATATTAAAAACGCCAATTTCCTGCTGCCTGATTATATTTGGAGGAAAAAAGGGGGAAGCTTTAAATATGGTGTCTAACAATTCACTGGCATATTCCTTTCTTTTCTGGAGAAGCAAAATAATTGGACTTAAGAAAACACCTCTAGTAAGATTTATACCAAAATATATTACAGCTAAACAGAACTTCACCAGATTGGTGGGAAAAAGTGGCAGGAGAGAACAGTTTCAGATTGTGGTATCCTATTCTAAACGGTGGTTTGTTCAGAAGATTATAGCAGCAGAGTAACATCAAAACAACAACAAAAAAAAACAATAAACTTGTTGGGATACTTTCATCGGGAATTCCTGAGTTCTCCACCATAACCCCCCATATTTGTTAACTCCTCATTTTGTGTAGATCATACCATTTTTCTGATTAAAATCCTTTCCCTGGCTCCCTTTCTGAAATATAAGCCCTGCATATAAAACCTTTTTAAATCTCACCCCATCTTCAGTGTCTCCAGCTACATCTCCTACCATATCCACTTCATACTCATAACTTACACTCATAGATTATAGCACAGTCGCTAACACAGTACCTGCTCCATAAGAGATTTTTAATATAAATGTTTAGGTTGAAATGTTGAATAGAAATGGGTTGGCAAAAAGCATGGAAACTTGACATATTTAATGTCACCTGAAATGGACTCCAAATCAACCTCAGGTATAGATAGTACTTAACTCTTGTGATACTGATTGTCCTTTGGGAGATCATGCCTGGCATTCTCATGAGTTCACACCAATATGGGAAAAGCAGTGTAGAAATTTGACATTTGGGAGAATCCAGCCATTCGTAACCTCAGCCATGATGCAAAACAAACCTAAACCAGAAATTTGACGTTTTATACTACTACTAGTAACGACAACGTTTGACAGTTTTTTCGTTTAAAACAATGAACCAGAAATCTTGGTTTTGGACATGTTTTTCTGGCTTAAAAATACCTAAGTATATCCCAAGAGCATCCTCAAAACTTTTCAGTTTCTAGGATGGGGAGTATACTGACAACCTAGCAACTAAGACTGCCAGCCAGAATGCAGTGCCTTCATGCTGCAGGAGAAACTGTTTTACAATTTTTCATGGGGTGGGTGTAATCTGTCAAAAACAGCTCTGCATTAAAGAGTTTTACAAACATATATGTTTATAACCCTGCTTAGTATGTTTAACAAGCACAAATACCAGAACTTGTCCTACTTGGGTGATAAAGCAATTACAAATTGCAAAAAAAAAAAAGAGGGAAACTATGGGAGTATCCCTCAAATTATCTCCAAACTGATTTACCCATTGACTCACCTAGAACTGCATTAAAAAACTTAAGACAGAAAAGCATTTTATTCTCTTCGCAAAAATTTGTTCTTGTCAGTCTCAAATTAAGAGATGTAAATCAGGACTTATCCCGATTAACATTTTTCTCCTTTTACAACTATCAAAGAATAAATCAACAGTATAAATCCTCTTTTTGTGATTATAGTTTCACATCGTCAATATTCCCTCTATTCATAAGCTTGAAATAACTTACTGGAATAATCTTTCATTTCTAAACATAAATGAAATACACATAATATAGTGATTTATAAATATATTTGGTATGCTTGGTTTTAGAATACAGCATAGTATACTTTATTTTGGAGATTTAATTACAGTAAAAAATTTCTGAATAGATAATATGGCTCAAAATTCAGAAAGTACAAAAAGTATACAGTGAAAGTTCTTGTCCCTTTGTCCTGCAACCCTGAGGTTCCCTTTCTTGGAGGCAATCAGTATTAAGAGTTTCTTGTATATGCTTCTAGAGTTCTTCTGATTGCAAACAACTGCAAATATCTTCTGCACACCTTTGTTTTTACAAACACTAGCATACTACTCTGCACATTACCATTATAATTGTACTACATTTTTCTCGCATCACATATGCTAAAGAGTGTTCCCCTAACACGGAACATTGTGCAAAAAGAGCATATTCAATCATCTTTTACAGCCACAGAGCAGTCCACTGTATGCAGCTATCATGATTTATTTAACCAACCCCTACTAATGGACATTTAGGTGCTTCTAATTTTTAGCTATCACAAACAAATAGCATTAGTATGCTTTAAAATAAAACAATACGGCCAGGTGTTGTGGGAAGTCAGGGACCCCAAACGGAGGGACCGGCTGAAGCCATGGCAGAAGAACGTGGATTGTGGAGATTTCATGGACATTTATTAGTTCCCCAAATTAATACTTTTATAATTTCTTATGCCTGTCTTTACTGCAACCTCCAAACATAAATTGTAAAGATTTCATGGACACTTATCACTTCCCCAATCAATACCCTTGTGTGATTTCCTAGGCCTGTCTTTAATCTCTTAATCCTGTCATCTCATAAGCCGAGGAGAATGTATGTCACCTCAGGACCATGTGATAATTGCGTTAACTGCACAAATTGTAGAGCATGTGTGTTTGAACAATATGAAATCTGGGCACCTTGAAGAAAAGAACAGGATAACAGCAATTGTTCAGGGAATAAGATGAGATAACCTTAAACTCTGACCACTGGTGAGCCGGGCGGAACACAGCCATATTTCTCTTTCAAAAGCAAATGGGAGAAATATCACTGAATTCTTTTTCTCAGCAAGGAACATCCCTGGGAAAGAGAATATGCGCCCAGGGGTAGGTCTATAGATGGCCCCCCAGGCGTGGCCGTCTTTTATGGTCTGTAGACTGTAGGGGTGAAATAGACCCCAGTCTCCCATAGTGCTCCCAGGCTTATTAGGAAGAAGAAATTCCCGTCTAATAAATTTTGGTCAGACGGGTTGCTCTCAAAACCCTGTCTCCTGGTAAGATGTTATCAATGACAATGGTGCCCAAAACTTCATTAGCAATTTTAATTTCGCCCTGGTACTGTGGTCTTGTGATCTCGCCCTGCCTCCATTTGCCTTGTGATATTCTACTACCTTGTGAAGTACTTGATGTCTGTGACCCACACCCTATTCGTGTACTCCCTCCCCTTTTGAAAATCCCTAATAAAAACTTGCTGGTTTTTGCAGCTTGCGGGGCATCACGGAACCTACCGACATGTGATGTCTCCCCTAGACGCCCAGCTTTAAAATTTCTCTCTTTTGTACTCTGTCCCTTTATTTCTCAAACCAGCCGACGCTTAGAGAAAATAGAAAAGAAACTACGTGACTATTGGGGCAGGTTCCCCAATAGCCAGGTACAGCGATTCAGGCCTGTAATCCCAGCAATTTCGGGAGCGGAGCCAGGTGGATCGCCTGAGCCCAAGAGTTCCAGACTAGCCTGGGCAACTGGCGAAACTCTGTCTTTACAAAAAATAGAAAAAATTAGCCAGGCATGGTGGTGCACACCTGTAGTCCCAGCTACCAGGGAGGCTGAGGTGAGAGGATCACCTGAGCTTAGGAGGTTAAGGCTGCAGTGAGCTGTGATTGTGCCACCGCACTCCAGCCTGGGCAACAGAGACACTGAATCAAAAAATAAAAATAAATAAAACAACATAACATAAAAACAAAAAACACACCTCAAATTACCAGCTAGGATATTTACATTTCAGACCCAGATTAATTGCAAAATCAATGTTCAGCTCTCCTGGAAAAGTTCTCATGTATGGACCTGACCTCTATCAGTTGATTGTCTTAGCTCAATCTTACAATTTGGTCTACTCCATAAGCTCACTCATCTGGTTAAGTAAACAATGTCTATGGTTGTAAAATTATTTTTACTAAAATGCATAATTATGTGATAGTTATATATATACCAACCTGTTATGTGAGACAAGCTGACCTGCAAGTAATCCAAGGCCAGCGAATCAATTACAGCTTGTACATTGTGTGCATCATCCTCTTGACTCCTAGGAATAGCTATGAGGTCTGCGGGGGGAAAAAAATCACATAATTTTGCATCCACGAGAGGTCAAGTTTTCATCTCATTGTCTCTCAATAGGATACTGAATATGCTCAACTGCTGTAAAGGCTCTGCCCAAACAGAACATGCTGTAAAGTACAGATAAAGTTAATAAACCCTGAACTCTACACAGCAGAATCTTTATTGGTTGAGTATTTATTGATTGAACAGATTTATCAATATTGGACTGGTTGAATACGGTTGAATATTTATTACACCATATATATGAACAAGCTCTACAAGAAGCACCATGTTAAGGAAGATAAAGTGGTCCCTAAATTCAAAGACAGCTAATAGTCTAATAAAGGAGCCAAGACATGATACTTTAACCTATAACTATGGGCTACTTTCTACGAAAAAAAAAAAAAAAAAAAAAAACACAGCAGGCATTCAAGGAGGGTTTATATATATATATATGTATGTTTGTTTATTATTTATTGAGACAGGGTCTCGCTCTATTGCCCCGACTGGAATGCAGTGGCATGATCTTGGCTCACTACAACCTCCGCTTCCCCGGCTCAAGCAATTCTCTTGCCTCAGCCTCCTAAGTAGTAGCTCGGATTATAGGCGTGCACCACTATGCCTGGGTAATTTTTGTATTTTTAGCAGAGATGGCGTTTTGCCATGTTGGCCAGGCTGGTCTTGAACTCCTGGCCTCAAGTGATCAGCCTCCCAAAGCAATGGAATTATAGGCGTGAGCCACCCCGCCCGGCCCTTATATGTCCTTTTGAATAGCCAACTAGAATTATTGGTATAAAGATGTAAAAGGTCAGCACAGGCTGGGCATGGTGGCTCATGCTTGTAATCCTATCACTTTGGGAGGTAGATGGGATGATCACTTAAGCTGAGTTGGTACCACCCTGGTCTTAAACATAGTGAGATGTGAGCAAGATGAAAGGACATACGCGCTTACTAACTGTCTTGGTAAATTATGTTCATCAACTACAAATATCAATTCTTATCCCTAGCACTGGTTAAGTAACAGGATCCAATAAATTCCCAAGCTCCACTCAATTTTACAACCTTTGAAGGTATATTTACAGAAAGGATGCAACTTTCACAAGGCAATAGCCATGATTAGGTTAAGCCGTGATCATCAGGAGCCCTCAAACTGATCTGCTCAAGGCCATTATTATGAGTGGCTTCCACAGGGTATTCCTTAAGGAATATTATAATTATACAGTATGCAATACTAAATACAATTTAATACACAATATTTATTTTAATATTGTATATTAATATAGAATTCAATATGCAATATTAAAAAAAGATATAGGCAAAGAGAAATGAAATTTTATAAATGCCAAAGAATCTAACTAAAGGACTAAAAACTTTTGGCCTAAGATATAGGCAAAATTACTCCTGCTTTTAGTATTCTTACCTGGTACCTTTTCTCCCAAAATAGACTGATAAAGAGCAATAAAAACATTAGCATCACAGTCTTGAAGTTCATGTATTCTCAGATGTATATGACACTTAAAAAGAAGGTTATTGGCAATGGTTACCCACTCTGTTGGGATAAAGGGGGAAAGATCAGTCTTAAAATACCACCAGAAAAAAATCACACACACATTTAAAAAATCCAACAACCTCCCCCGCCAACAAAAACAGACATTGAACTTTGTAGAAGATAAGGAATTTGATTGTTATAGAATTTCAAAGACCCTTTAGGCATGATTTTTAAAAAGATGTATTTAATTTCTTGGGATGATTTCCAGAGTGCTGTAATTTCTATACAGTTAAAACTATACTGCAAATTCAATTGTTACTGTTGCAGCCTAAAATCTTAAGTTACTTATATAAGCCTCACATGGGTGTTTTTAGTTAAAACATATTTACAAGTAAACAGGAATGTTATGTCATAAACAACAGTTTAATGATAATCCGAGGTTACTAGAAACTCATTAATGGATGTTGCTTCGAACTCCCAATAGTATTGGTCTTGTGTTTACCCAATTATCTTGAGCAAGTCAGGATTTCTCTGGTGCCGGAAAAAGTGGTGATTAAACTTAGGCTATTAAGAACTGGTATAATGACAACATCAACGCTAATGCATTTGTTAGTTTTTCTTTTTTATTATATCGATCTATATGAAAGAAAATATGGGAAGTACATGAAGCTCAGAATTAGCAATACTGTTGACGTTTCCTGCGTTCCACATTCTCCTCTCCCCTAGATATTGCTGGGATTTGCAAAGTTTAACGGTTTCTCTACCAAAAGTAACTTAGAAAGCTTACAATACTTGTTCCTTGAAATGCCTGGCGATTGATAGGAAAGCACTTTCAATCGGTATTAGAAACAAACATCTCCACTATGTTCTGGACACATAACGTTCTGGAAACGAATGAGAGTGTGTTTTCCACGCACATAATCCCCCTCCCCACGCCCATTTCTCACAGCTGGCCAAACCATGACAATTGGTTTGTACGCAGTCCTTGTGAAAAGGATGAAAGCGTCCTAGACAACCAAATTAATTAGCTCTTCAAAAGCGGTGCTAGACAAAGCCCATGACTCTAGAGGGCACTGAAGAGAAAAAAGCACCACTATTCTACTGTGGCAGGGGCATGAATAAATCGTAAGAATGCTGTTCCTTTAAACACCAATACAAATGCAGGTACGACCTCAGGGCCCATAGTGCAAGGGCGGAGGGCACACAGACAGCGGCTAGACGCCCCACAAAAAGATAAGTCCGGGGACCATCCTTCTGACCGCTCCTTTTGCAGCCAGGACCCGAGTGTCCTACCGGCCTCGCCCCAGTGCCTCTCTCTCTCCCATAACATACTGCTGTTCCACGGCCTCGAAGGGAAGAGGGGGTGAAGCTGAGAGACCCTATCCGAGAACCCGCCACCGCGACGCGGCGTCTGAAGGTCACGAGAACCGCCGACAGCCCAGACCCAGTCTGGGCTATCCCGAGGCCTCCCTGGAGGTGGACGGTTTCAGTCCACACATACTGGGACCCCAGGGAGACACTCACCAGCCTCCGAGCCGGCCATGTCTCGGAGGCAGGTCGCCACCGCACTCCGACGCGGCCTGGCAGGCGACGGTGTCCTGGAAGGGCCGATCCACGCAGACCCGACGCTGGGGGGCGGAGGCACGAACCAAAGCGCGGGGAAGGAGGCGTGAAGGAGGGAGGGACGTTAAAAGAGTTTCTTGCCGCTGATTGGTCATCAGAGGAGCACTTCCTTTCACAACACGTGCCACGGGGGCGGTTTGGGAAGTTTAGAGACCATTCTCCGCCGGCCAAAACCCGTCACATAATTGTCAGACCTGTGGGTCGGACTGTCCAAATCAGCCTGCAGCCCGGGCGGGTCCCGGGGCGCGGACAGCGCACTTCCGGCGAGCTATTTCGTTGTGTATCCCTCCGCCAACGTCAACGTGGAAGTAGTGCGGCCCGCTCTCCCGGTGGTTCGCAGTGATACGGTCACGTGACAACGCCAGGCCCCGCCTTTCCCCTCTTTCGGTTACAGGCGTGAGGGCTCTTTGGAGACGTAAACATCTCCGAGTGGCGAGGGTGGGTGGGCTTGGGCTAGCTGTTTTATCGTCTGGCTGGGCTTGGGAAAGGGCGGGGTGGCTTGCTCGAGGTGTGGAAAGACGAGAAGGGGAGGTCAAGAGAGTGCAGAATGAGGCATTCCAATGGTGGGTGGGCCCTGACCTGAGAGAGCGGCGCGGGGAGGGGTGAAAGCGCAGCGATCCCGGAACGCCGGCGGGCGTTGCGGCCTATGCGCGAGGGGCGGGGAGATTAGGTCACGGAGCGGCTCCCAGCGTTCCTTGCGGCGTAGGAGGCGGTCCAGACTATAAAAGCGGCTGCCGGAAAGCGGCCGGCACCTCATTCATTTCTACCGGTCTTTAGTTGTGCAGCTTTGGCTGTTGTCATCGCTCTCCCTCCTCCGCTGCCGCCCCCGCAAGGCTTCGCCGTCGTCGAGGCCATTTCCAGCGATTCGTCGCACGCTTTTCTGTATACTTCGTTCCCCCACAACCGCAACCATTGACGCCATGTCGGGTTATTCGAGTGACCGAGACCGCGGCCGGGATCGAGGGTGAGTTTGGGAGCCAAGCTGTCAGGCCTGGCCGGTGGGGGGATGGGAGGGCGGGTCAGGGTGGCGGCGGGCGGGGGCTTTGCGGCTTGGACTCGGCCTTTCCGGGCTATCTTGGGATCTCCTTTCCCGAAGGCTTGCGCCATTTTGATATTCACGTAACAGTGATTTGAAGAGATTTGACGGTGTAGTGTTTTCAAGCTTGCTTTTTGTATGGGGGTCGGGGAGCCGTCGGGGCGGCTGCCATTTGGTAGCTGTTGAGGGAATTCAGAGGGAGTGTATTGTGCGGATGAAAGCGCGACGCTTCGAGGCAGACTAAGGAGCATCTGTTGGGTGCGGCCTTTCGGGAGGTGTTTTTAGGGTGGCCAGGCATTCTGTGGGAGCGAGGGGACCACTTCCAAAGCCACTAGTGCTGTGGAGGTAGGAGGGCGGCCGGCATCAGCCATGTGGCTGAGTCGCGGGTACAAAATGCCGGCCTCGGACATGGCGGCGGCGCCTTTGTTACCCCGCCCGGCGGAGGAGCTCAAAATGGCAGCGTCGAGAAAATGTGGCGCAGAGAGAAATGCGAGACAAAGGGGGAAGCGCCGCCCCAGCGGGAACGCCGCCCGGCCGGCTCCGCCCGGGCCGGGACTCCTCCCCCGGTAGTCGCCGGCTCCTCCTTTTCTTTTTTCTTGCGTTATATAATTTTGATTCGTTGATCCGGAGCTCTACCGCGGCGTCCCGCCAGCTCGGTTTGCTAGCAGAAGTGTTTCTGAGAAAATCCTTGTTGTGTTATCGATGTCTGTACTGTCTAGGTTCTTACCACTAAAGCTGTTTGGCTTGAAAACGGCCATATGAGTAACATCGTTGTGATGCTCTTCGGTTCATGTAGCCTTGTTCTCCCTGATAGTGAATTGCTAGACTGGTGGGGAAGATTATAGTAACCACAAGAAGTGGTGTCTAATTCCAAATTCTGGCATCTGGGTGACAAGTTTCCGACATGATAAATCCCTGGCTTCCGACATGATAAATCCCAGGCTGTTTACATGACCTAAGTAGTGTGTACTTGGGACTACGGGAAACGTTAACTGTGGCTGTTGAGAGAGAGAGATTTTCACTAAGGACAGTGCTAGGTTTACCTCTCGAAGTCTGTTTTCAGTGGTCTTTAGCTTGTGCCAATGGATGGCAAACAGATCTACACAGAAACCTAGGTATAGCCATTTGAAGATGTGAATAACGTTTTTTCTTCATTCCAGGTTTGGTGCACCCCGATTTGGAGGAAGTAGGGCAGGGCCCTTATCTGGAAAGAAGTTTGGAAACCCTGGGGAGAAATTAGTTAAAAAGAAGTGGAATCTTGATGAGCTGCCCAAATTTGAGAAGAATTTTTATCAAGAGCATCCTGATTTGGCTAGGCGCACAGCAGTGAGTAAATTCATGTGGTTTTATCAGGCTGTAACTCGATCATGGATTCTAGTAAATGAAATTCTGACAGGTGTTTTGCAAATAACTCAATTTTGGTAGAGTTATATTTCCTGACTTAATAATTGGGAAAGGTGTGACTCACTTTTGGAAATAGGTGGCTTTGGGATTTTACTTAGGTTGAGTATAACAATAAATTTTTTTGTCATAATAGGGTGTTCATAGGTGGGTCCAGATTAAAATGAAGGCTACTTTAAACTAGTTACTAAATTATGAAGTTAGGGGTTTATTAGTTAGTATTTAGCTAGGGGTGGTTGTCATGAATTTTAAGACTTATAATTTGTTTTGCAGCAAGAGGTGGAAACATATAGAAGAAGCAAGGAAATTACAGTTAGAGGTCACAACTGCCCGAAGCCAGTTCTAAATTTTTATGAAGCCAATTTCCCTGGTAAGTGCTACTTTTCAGTTCTACCTACCCCTGTGTTTTTGTTTCCACCTACCCCCTCTTTTTCATGGCATCACTAATTTTTACTAAATATCTGTCACTAATTATAGCAAATGTCATGGATGTTATTGCAAGACAGAATTTCACTGAACCCACTGCTATTCAAGCTCAGGGATGGCCAGTTGCTCTAAGTGGATTGGATATGGTTGGAGTGGCACAGACTGGATCTGGGAAAACATTGTCTGTAAGTTTGGGAGAACTCTTGAGTTGATCTGATATATGCAGGAAAATGTAATGGTAATTTAAAAACGAGTATTTTAATGTGATTTCTGTTTGTCCCCACCTTCACCCCAAATAGTATTTGCTTCCTGCCATTGTCCACATCAATCATCAGCCATTCCTAGAGAGAGGCGATGGACCTATTGTAAGTATTTTTAACTTTTTATTAGAAGCATAACATACAGATGTTAGACTACATAGCTAAAGATGTAATTATTTGTGGTGGTTTGATATAGAGGTTAGCTCACCCTATTCAGCTGGAGCTGCTTTGGGTATTGGACAACACATGAAGAAAGGATCTGCTAGCATAACTAATAAGTTAGCAGTTTAAAACTAGTATCCAGGTTTGTGCTGAAAGCTGTTTCTCTTCCCTTAGTGTTTGGTGCTGGCACCAACTCGGGAACTGGCCCAACAGGTGCAGCAAGTAGCTGCTGAATATTGTAGAGCATGTCGCTTGAAGTCTACTTGTATCTATGGTGGTGCTCCCAAGGGACCACAAATACGTGATTTGGAGAGAGGTATGTAATGAAAAGGGTTTTATTTGTCATTGGTGCTAAATATCCTAGGTATTGTAGTTACGCTTATGTGTTTAATTAAAGGTGTGGAAATCT
This sequence comes from Hylobates moloch, assembly GCF_009828535.3. Taxonomy (NCBI): domain Eukaryota; kingdom Metazoa; phylum Chordata; class Mammalia; order Primates; family Hylobatidae; genus Hylobates; species Hylobates moloch. The sequence continues at coordinate 47,621,619 of NW_026652294.1, forward strand.
GTATTGCAACACCTGGAAGACTGATTGACTTTTTAGAGTGTGGGAAAACCAATCTGAGAAGAACAACCTACCTTGTCCTTGATGAAGCAGATAGAATGCTTGATATGGGCTTTGAACCCCAAATAAGGAAGATTGTGGATCAAATAAGAGTAAGTGTCCTTCGAAATATGTGATCAAACTGAATTCTGTTTTCACTCTTAGAGTCTGGTACTAATTTTTCCCCCCAAAATCCATTAGCCTGATAGGCAAACTCTAATGTGGAGTGCGACTTGGCCAAAAGAAGTAAGACAGCTTGCTGAAGATTTCCTGAAAGACTATATTCATATAAACATTGGTGCACTTGAACTGAGTGCAAACCACAACATTCTTCAGATTGTGGATGTGTGTCATGACGTAGAAAAGGATGAAAAGTAAGTTTTATTAATTCTGTTATATTCGCTTCCTAACAACTTTGCTGTAAAATTGAGGGATCATTGTTGGGTGAGTTGTTTTAGGTTATTTCAGTTGGTGTAATTTCGTTTAGTTAGCCTATTAGTCCTGAAAATTTCTTGAATCCTTCAAACAATGGCTGTCACCATTTGTAGCTTTCCTATAGAAGGAATTCATGTGTCCCCTGGTTGACTTAAGGACCAAGGGTCAAACTGCTCAATAAGTGGATTAGCAGGTGTTTCGTCTTTGACTTCCAGCCATGTAAATTGAATTTAATGTTTTGCTGACCACAAATGTGTGGCCCTAGCAATGGTCTTTTAAAACTCAGGATTTTTCTTTCTCTCTCCTATTACTAGACTTATTCGTCTAATGGAAGAGATCATGAGTGAGAAGGAGAATAAAACCATTGTTTTTGTGGAAACCAAAAGAAGATGTGATGAGCTTACCAGAAAAATGAGGAGAGATGGGTATGTGTGAGGTCCTCCATTGAAGCAGATTTATTAGAACTGAGCTTAGGAAAGGGCAAACTTGGATCACGAGCAGTGGATTTTTTTCATATCTGATAGTGAATTTAACTCTCTTTCATTTCTGGCGAAATTAAAGAGATCTGTGACCAAAAGCGGTCAAGCACTGGAGTCTGAGGCTTTCAATGTGAGTTTAATAATACAACTTGTCTTTTAACTTAGGTGGCCTGCCATGGGTATCCATGGTGACAAGAGTCAACAAGAGCGTGACTGGGTTCTAAATGGTAAATATTTCAAATGAAGTATTTTTTCCCCCTTTCTTAACCTAGCTAGAATTCTGCTCAGATAATTGATCATGTATATGCCTTCCTTTGTAGAATTCAAACATGGAAAAGCTCCTATTCTGATTGCTACAGATGTGGCCTCCAGAGGGCTAGGTTAGTACAAACTCGCATTCATGGCTTGGTTTCCCAGAAGATCTCCATTTAACTTTTTTAAAGAAAGTTTATTGCTTTCTTTAACCTGCATTTTTTCTAAGTTTTTTTCACATAAAGGTGCTGTCTTTGTGGCAAGGCCTAGGCATGACAATCGGAGGACTCGAGGGGGATGGAGGACTAGTGATCGGCTGGCTGCTTCCAGTCGATTAGAGAGGTGAAAAAGCTGAACGTGTGCCAGTAATCTTCAAAAGGCAGAACATATCACCTCTGCCCCGTAAACTGTTCTCTCCGAGGGAAAAAATGGAAGTTATCCTCACAGTTCACTGCCGTGGTATTTCTTCCGTCCCATGCTTTGCATGACTGCCATGGTACAGCCTTGTTTCAAACCGTTCACTGTGATCTGTGGGTCTTTGAGTTTCAGTGAGTTTGCTGAAATGTCGAAGAAATATTTCCAAACTTCAATGTTCAATGAAATTTTTGTTCAAGTTTGAAATGGAGAGAGCAGCTTTAAAAGGTACTAAGCCTTTTACAAATTGGTGAGTACTGGCACATGAGATGTAGGGCAGGAGCAACTTCTCACACATAGTAAGTGGGAAAAGAAAGTGCTTTGAAAGTTCCTCCCTCACCTACACAGTAGTCGTCATGTCGAGACCTGCCAGAGAGAGACACATTCTCAAGTGAATCCTGGCTTCTTGGAAGCGCTTGCCTAGACGAGACACAGTGCATAAAAACAACTTTTGGGGGACAGGTATGTTTTCTTGCAGCTGCGGTTGTAAGGTCTTGGCAAGACAAGCAGTGTGGCCAGAATTTTGAACTTCTGATGAATGTGTAATGCAAAGGACCTTGTACATTTTTTTGTTTCAAGGTCCTCAAAATGAGCACATGAAGAGGTTGCTGTGAAACTTTAAGTGGCCCTACTGCGCAGAAGCATTCAGATGTCACTTGATGATCTGTAAGGGGAACTTGCTGATTTGGGAATGTGCTAGGGAATACACATTCCTTTTGACAGGGTCTGTCACTGGGTGGGTGATGAGTTATACAGATGACATGTGCTTTTTTTTTCTTTTTTCAATCTCAATGGTATTCCTACAGGAAATGGATAACCATTTTAACTGTATTTTTTGCAGCCCGTACCTTCTTGGGAATACAATTGTCTAACTTTTTATTTTTGGTCTGGCTGTTGTGGTGTGCAAAACTCCGTACATTGCTATTTTGCCACACTGCAACACCTTACAGATGTGGAAGATGTGAAATTTGTCATCAATTATGACTACCCTAACTCCTCAGAGGATTATATTCATCGAATTGGAAGAACTGCTCGCAGTACCAAAACAGGCACAGCATACACTTTCTTTACACCTAATAACATAAAGCAAGTGAGCGACCTTATCTCTGTGCTTCGTGAAGCTAATCAAGCAATTAATCCCAAGTTGCTTCAGTTGGTCGAAGACAGAGGTTCAGGTAAGGATGACTGATAGGAAATGTTGGTAGTTACGAGTCACATCCATTTAAATGGTATTGGAGGGTGAGTAAAACCTTGAATGTGAAAACTTAAGCTGAAAAATTGTAAAAACATTTCACGCCTACCATGAATAGATCTGTTTCTGTCCACAATGATTTGTGTCATAGACATAATTGATCAATTTGCAATTATTATTTTCTTAACAGGTCGTTCCAGGGGTAGAGGAGGCATGAAGGATGACCGTCGGGACAGATACTCTGCGGGCAAAAGGGGTGGATTTAATACCTTTAGAGACAGGGAAAATTATGACAGAGGTTACTCTAGCCTGCTTAAAAGAGATTTTGGGGCAAAAACTCAGAATGGTGTTTACAGTGCTGCAAATTACACCAATGGGAGCTTTGGAAGTAATTTTGTGTCTGCTGGTATACAGACCAGTTTTAGGACTGGTAATCCAACAGGGACTTACCAGAATGGTTATGATAGCACTCAGCAATACGGAAGTAATGTTCCAAATATGCACAATGGTATGAACCAACAGGCATATGCATATCCTGCTACTGCAGCTGCACCTATGATTGGTTATCCAATGCCAACAGGATATTCTCAATAAGACTTTAGAAGTATATGTAAATGTCTGTTTTTCATAATTGCTCTTTATATTGTGTGTTATCTGACAAGATAGTTATTTAAGAAACATGGGAATTGCAGAAATGACTGCAGTGCAGCAGTAATTATGGTGCACTTTTTCGCTATTTAAGTTGGATATTTCTCTACATTCCTGAAACAATTTTTAGGTTTTTTTTGTACTAGAAAATGCAGGCAGTGTTTTCACAAAAGTAAATGTACAGTGATTTGAAATACAATAAATGAAGGCAATGCATGGCCTTCCAATAAAAAATATTTGAAGACTGAATTAAGTGGAAATTGTACTTTATTTTATATATACAATGTCATGTAAAACTGCTTAGATGGTCTGGTTTTTGTTTTTGTTTTTTCCATGAAAACAAATGACTGCTCCTTTTTATTTGGGAGGCAGGGGGAATCAGAAGGCCCTTCTTTATAATGAGCTATTCATATTGCAGGAGTCAGAATGAATTGATACAGGTGAATTTCTAGTTACAGGCTAAATTGCATAAAAGCTTTGTCAGCTCCCAACATCAGGGGAGTCATTTAATAGCCTTTTTCCTTATTTGCTAGTATGGTTAAATGAGAAAATAGTAAAATAGCTACAAAGTCATCTATATAATGTGAGAACATGGGTGACTTTGTTTTGCGAAGTTTATAATTTAAAAAGCTCCAAATAAATGGCTTTTTCAAGAGATTTATACTCACGCTCTTGGCTATACTGTGAATTACTGAAATGTTGAACAAACCTGTGAAAGACATACATTAGCCCTTTAAGATGGCCAGGAGCTAAGCTTGAGTCTCCTTAACTGAATTTGCACAACGTTCTTAGTGCAGGTTACTTGTAGATTCTAGTCTTCACAAGCTCCCTGGGGCTCTTAACTAGTCACACTGGGAGTCATGAATGTCTTTCCAATAATTCAGGGAATTCTAGAGATCCTCAAACTGTAAGGTCTATTCATACTCAACACAAGGAAAAAACCTCATTAAAACTAATGACTAATCAGGAGGCAACATAACCAAAAGCACAGTGAATAAAAGTTTTCATGGTAGGTAACATGGGTTTATTGCTAGAAAGATCCAGGGGATAGCTTTAGGTTTAACTGGCTCACCAATGTAACTTTCTAATCATTTATTTCAGTAATAGCTAGAAGTGGGTCTGAATGTTTGGTTCCCAGAGTCCGATACGTGTGTTTTTGCCAGAAGAGAGGTCTTCAGGAGACTTCATTTAAATTCTGATTATTAAACTGAGGCTTTAATTGATGTTAATGCCTTATGTCAAATGTAAAATTAGAATTTGCTAGGGCTGGGATAGGGAGTGATATTTCTAGGACTTAGGACATTGAAAACTAATTCAGCCTGTAGTAACCTGGATGGTTTTCAATGGCATGGTTAGTCAAATTAATGGTTTTAAACTTAGAAGCAGCTTTCAGGGGAGAGGGTAGGTTGGAGCATTTATTACATATTTTACTGTTTAATGTCTTAACTGTGGGCCTTTTAATTTGTAAACACTGAAATGATTGTGGGGCTGTGGAAAACATTTACCTATTTACCTTGGAAGTTTTAAAAGACAGTCCACTTTTTAGCATGTGTGTTGTGTCCAGCCTGTGGTCGTCTTAACTAATAAATGTGATTTTTCTCCCCATTCTCTCTTTATTTATTTGCGTATAGGCCTTTTACCTGGTGTGAGTTCCTGAATGTGGAAAACACCTGGCAGTAGTACCCAGCTTTGCAGCTAATTACTGTATTTGCTTTCCAGCAATACTGTTGGACTTTTTAGCTGGCCTTTTTTTAAACCCTTATATACACTTGTAAAGAAGAACTATTTCCTGAACCTGGTACAGCACTTTACTAATGATTAAAAAAAATTACTCCTAAATTACATTAACTAAATTGCTAAGCTGTTACCCTCTCTTAATCAGGTGGTAGTTTGGTAGTCTCACAGTGAAATGTAGATTGTTCCTTTCTCCTGAACCTCTTTAAAGGTTTGCGTAACTGAGGCTGGTAAAAGAAATCATGGGCTTTGGAATCAAACTCTTCCTCAGTCTGGGTATACCACTTTTCTACTTTCTGGGCGGTTCTTAAGGTCTCGACCTATTTAAATAGAAATTGTAAAATCAGAAACCTGCGATGTAATCATGAGTCTCCTAATAAAACAGTCACAAGTCTCATTGTTTTGATGAACCCATAGAAGGGGCCCCTGGAAGAAATTGCACGTATGTGGTTTTCTCTGTCACCAGCAGGGTTTAAGACGTGTCTGGGCCCTGTGGTTTATTTCCAGTGCATTCCCAGGTGAGGCAGATGCTGCTGGCTGGGGACTGCCCTTTGGAAGTCACTGCAGTATTTAAAGTGACTGTACCACTACCCTAGTTACAAAGCCTACCGCCCCCCTCCCGGGAGCTTAAGCGTCAAGACCGGCTTGGGTTAGGCCTAGGCCACCTGGCGGCAGCATTTGCCTAAAGTTAAGGCGGCCTGGGCTTACCACCGTAATGGACTAAAACTGTTTAAATGGAAACCAAATGACAAATTTAGTATAAGTGCTTGATTGAGGTGTATATAGAAGGTGATTTGGATAATACTGAAGTATTAATTTTCTGGACTGCAAAAACAGTGGCAGAAGGAAGTGACTCAAGTGGCTACAGCACGGTTATAAATAGGTGGGAATAACCTTTACTGGTGCTTACGAGGAAAGAAAAAGATCAATGTGAGGGGAAGGGCGCGACGCGAACGTCAAGCTGGTAGAGAACCATCCGAGCCGGCGTCCGCCATGGTGGGCGGGGGACGGCTGCGGCCGGAACGCAGACATGCGCTTCCGGGGTGGGGCATGCCGCCCGCAAGCACGCTCACGTCCGTTGCGCCTGCGCCCTGGCCTTCCCGGGTTCTGTTAACGGTAGTGGCGGCTTGTTGGGATCCGCTGAGTGATGGGAGAGTGTGCTCTTTAACTTCGGAGAGAGATGCGCGCTCGTGTAGCCGTCAGGGCCTGCCATAAGGTCTGCAGGTGCCTGTTGTCTGGGTTTGGGGGTCGAGTAGATGCGGGGCAGCCGGAGCTGTTGACGGAAAGGAGTAGCCCCAAAGGAGGGCACGTGAAGGCGCACGCGGAGCTCGAGGGGAACGGCGAGCACCCAGAAGCCCCCGAGTCTGGAGAGGGAAGCGAGGCGCTGTTAGAGATCTGTCAGAGAAGGCATTTCCTAAGTGGAAGCAAGCAGCAGCTTAGCCGGGATTCTCTTCTGAGTGGGTGCCACCCCGGCTTCGGACCCTTGGGCGTAGAGTTGCGGAAGAACCTGGCCGCAGAATGGTGGACCTCGGTGGTGGTGTTCCGGGAGCAGGTATTCCCGGTGGACGCCCTCCACCACGAACCAGGCCCTTTGCTACCAGGGGACAGTGCCTTCAGGTTAGTTTCTGCAGAAACTCTACGCGAAATCTTGCAAGACAAAGAGCTGAGTAAGGAACAGCTAGTAGCATTTCTTGAGAACGTATTAAAAACTTCTGGGAAACTACGGGAGAACCTTCTTCACGGTATGCTTCACGATTTCATGCTTCAAAACAGGTGTCGGGTGGAAAGGCGAGGCAGTCTTGCTTGATCTTGGGGATTGCAACTGGCCCTTTATTCCCATGCAAGGAAGTTAGCTAGTCCTCATCTTTTTGAAGTAGTCGAGTATATTAACAGTGCTCTACCCTGGAGAAAACTGGTCCATGGAATCATTGCTGTTCCTTAAAGAATCTGTCCGAAGGACCTGGGAACGCTCTCAATTTCACGGGGCAACTTTTGAACATAGTGCTGTCATTTAGTGCAATGTAGTCTAAGTGCATAAGGAACTACAAAGACATTTTGAACTTAGATTTATTCTAAGTAGAAATGTTGAAATTATAATTCTGAAACTACTTTATGTATATCATAGGATAAATCAAGGCCGGGCGCAGTGGCTCACGCCTGTAATCCCAGCATTTTGGAAGGCAGGGGCGGGTGGATCACCTGAGGTCAGGAGTTCGAGACCAGCCTGGCCAACATGGTGAAACCCCGTCTCTACTAAAAAGACAAAAATTAGCCGGCCGTGACGGCGAGCGCCTGTAATCCCAGCTGCTTGGGAGGCTGAGGCAGGAGGATCGCTTGAACCCAGGAGGCAGAGGTTGCAGTGAGCCGAGATCACGCCACTGCACTCCAGCTTGGGTGACAAGAGCAAAACTCCGTCTCAAAAAAAAAAAAAAAATTAAAATAGTTGGGTTAGTTGTTATTAGGAACCAAGATTTTCATTGTAAAAGAAGAGATAATATGTAAAAGAAGGTACGTATAAACTAATGTTAAATATGGATTGGTAAATATGAATTGGTAAATTAAAATTGAATATGAGTAAATTAAAATTGAATATGGATCTCACTCTGTCACCCAGACTTGAATGCAGTGGTGTGATCATGGCTCACTGCAGCCTCGACCTCTGGGGCTCAAGTGAACCTCCCACCTCAAACCTCCCAAGTAGCTGGGACTACAGGCGCATGCCACCACACCCAGCTAATTTTTGTGTTTTTCGTAGAGATGAGGTTTTGCCATGTTGTCCAGCCTGGTCTTGAACTCCTGAGCTTAAGCAATCCGCCCATCTTGGCCCCCCAAAGTGCGGGGATTACAGGTGTGAGCCACAGTGCCCAGCCTCATGATTTTTTAAAAATATATTTCCTAACTTTCTTCATTGAAAGTTCCTAGAAGCAATGACTCTCAGTAGCAATGAGCACACCTAGTGCCCAGATCCTGGTTCCTTTTTTTTTTTTTTTTTTTTTTTTTTTTGAGACAGAGTCTCGCTCTGCTGCCCAGGCTGGAGTGCAGTGGCGCAGTCTCGGCTCACTGCAAGCTCCATCTCCCGGGTTCACGCCATTGTCCTGCCTCAGCCTCCCGAATAGCTGGGACTAGACAGACTACAGGTGCCTGCCACCACGCCTGGCTAATTTTTTGTATTTTTAGTAGAGACGAGGTTTCACCTTGTTAGCCAGGATGGTCTCGATCTCCTGACCTTGTGATCCGCCCGCCTCGGCCTCCCAAAGTGTTGGGATTACAGGTGTGAGCCACTGCGCCCGGCCTCCAGATCTTAGTTTCTAAGATGAACCAGTACTGGGAGAAATGGCTGATTCCAGGTCTGGAGTTAGGGAAAGTACAAGGTGAGTTTGAAACACTTTATGGTGCTAAAAAGCAAAGAATTGCTTGAATACTAATGGGTCATATAAAAAGGTCACAGATGCTGGCTTGAGGAGGGTTGTCACTGGCCACATCTAGGACAAATTGAACATTAAAATAAATATTAATGGTAATGGATCATAACACATTGACTAAAATCTAAGAGTCAATAGTATTAATCAAAAACAAATAATTGAGCCTAGAGGTCGGGGGCGGGGGGAAGAGGTAGAGAAAGCTTATGTTTTTATAGAAGCTATGGAATAAATGTAGAAGGAAAGATACATTAGAAAATTCACCATTTCATGATATTGCAATCCCCGATATCATTGATTCAAGCAACAGTCATCAATGGATTCTAAAATATTGGGTGAAATACTGTTGGGGAGCAGGATATTATTGGGGAGTGGATATTTACTACTTTACCAAGTAATCAAATTTGGTGTCACCAGTAGTGGAATAATTTGATAACATGTTCCTCATGTTATGATGCAATAAGATACACACATCTACTATGTAGTATTTTGCTAAAAATGATTAGCCGAAATTAAATCATAAGGAAACAATCGGACAAATCCCAAATGTGAGACAATCTATGACTAACCTGGACTCACATCAAAAGTCAGTGTCACTAATAGCAAAATTAAGGGGGAAAGGAGGCAGGGGAAATGTTCTAGATTCAAAGAGATGAAAGAAACCTACTCAGAATGCAGTATATGAGTCAACTGGAAAGAAAGAGAACAGTAAAAGATATTTGGGGTGAAAATTGGAACAAATAAAATATCTGCCATATGTTAGATTATATTGTGGTATTATGGTTAACTTTTTATGGTGTTATAATGGTATATAGGAAATATTTTTATTTTTAGAAGATGTATGCTGCAGTATTTGGGAGTGAACAAGAAAAAAATGTGGCAAAATGTTGATAATTGATGAATCTAGGTAAAGGGTATACAAGTGTTCATTGTATATGGATGTTTATTATTTTTTCAACTTTCTTATAGATTTGAAAATCTTCGTCGGGCGCGGTGGCTCACGCCTGTAATCCCAGCACTTTGGGAGGCCGAGGCGGGCAGATCATGAGGTCAGGAGATCAAGACCAACCTGGCTAACCTGGTGAAACCCCATCTCTACTAAAAATACAAAAAAAATTAGCTGGGTGTGGTGGCGGGCGCCTGTAGTCCCACCTACTCGGGAGGCTGAGGCAGGAGAATGGCGTGAACCCGGGAGGTGGAGGTTGCAATGAGCCGAGACCGTGCGACTGCACTCCAGCCTGGGCGACAGAGCAAGACTCCATCTCAAAAAAAAAAAAAAAGAAAGAAAATCTTCAAACTAAAAAGTCGGGGTGAAACTACCTAGAATTAAGTGGTGATCAATAAGATCTGTCTTTTTTTTTTTTTTTTTTTTTTTTTTTTTTTTTCTTTAAGACAGGGTCTCACTCTTGCCCAGGCTGGAGCACAGTGGCACCATCCCAGCTTACTGCAACCTCGGCCTCCCAGGCTAAAGTGATCCACCTCCCAGCTTTCCAAGTAGCTAGGACTACAAGGCACACACCACCATGCCTGGCTTATTTTTGTATATTTTTAGAGATGGGGTTTTGCTGTGTTGCGCAGTCTGGTCTCAGAACTCCTGAGCTCGAGCAGTCTGCCCACCTCGACCTCCCAAAGTGCTGGGATTATAGGGGTGAGCCACCAAGCTCGGCCAAGATCTGTCTTTATAGCTCCATGATATTTGTATTGCTGTGTTAACATTATTACTACTATTAATGTGTCTTTGACAAAAATGATTTGGGTTTGTGGACTAAATGTATACAATGATTGATTTATCTTTTGACAGGTGCCTTGGAACACTATGTTAATTGCCTGGATCTGGTAAACAAGAGGCTACCTTATGGCCTTGCTCAGATTGGAGTGTGTTTTCATCCTGTTTTTGACACTAAGCAGTTACCAAATGGTGTTAAAAGGTATAAAAAGTGGCAAATAACTTGACCTTGTATTTAAATAGTCAAAAACCAGTCATTTCCACTTGGGATAAATTATATAATTTTCACATAAGCTAACTTCCTGATATGTTTTATATCTAAAGAATTGGTGAGAAGACTGAAGCTTCATTAGTATGGTTTACTCCTGCGAGAACTTCAAACCAGTGGCTTGATTTCTGGTTACGTCATCGACTCCAGTGGTGGAGAAAGGTACTGCAATAATTACCTTTAATCTAATAGTTAATAGATAAATTGTCTTAATGTGTCAGTGGTAATTCTTCTGACATACAGGAAATTTTATTTGATGTATGTAGCTATTAATGTATTATACAAATAAGAAAACTCTTTGTAATGATTTTCATTGTTCTAGATTACAAAGTTACTTTGGTAAAAACATTTGTTGGGCTCAGATGTGTTTGTTAATTAGCCTTTCTGTATAAGGTAAAATTCAAAGCCCTCACCTAGCATTCCTGGCTGATGTAGAGTTTGACCCTTGACCATTGTCACAGCTTCAGCCTTTGCTACCTACCTCCATGAACTTTCCATATTAGTCAAAATGGCTCTGTAATTGATGATCAAGTTTTAGTACTCACTGAAAAAAAAAAAAGAGTTGAAGTAAGCATTTTTGTCTTGCCATGTGTTATGTTACCATTTTGCAACTCAAACATCCCCAAATACCCATTTAAACTGTATGAAATAATCACGAGTCATCAAGAACTTCACAGAAGGGTAAGAATGAGGACTATGTGATACTTTCTTCTTTATCCCACTTTAGTCGTGGTTAACTTCCCCTCTTCTTCATTGGCCATAAAAGGCTGGATAACATCAACAGTTTTTTCTCTGTAGTTCTTTCCTACTAAAAAACAATATTTTAAGCAATATACTCAGTATTTTCACTTTTTATTTTATTTTATTTTTGTTGTCTTTTTTTTTTTTTTCCACAAGTACCAGTCATCTTTTATTTGGAGGTTAATTCCCATTAGGATATGAAAGGATTCAGCAACAGTCGAGATTGTGTTCCTTATGGAGGGGCTCCAGCCAGGAAGGTTGCTGGGGGAATGCAGAGCGTGTCTTCTTCAGTGGTACTTGCGTAGCCGCTCGTGCTTGAGCTCCTTGTAGGAAAGGCAGTAGGTGAAGAGCATGTACCCTGCCAGCACATGGTAAACCCCGAGATGCTCCCCTTCTTCACGTTGATGTACTTGTTGTAGTACCAGTAGTAACCTCTTTGAAACGCTCCATCAAGGCCACTAGGGCTGAAGTCCCACATCAAGATCCGGCTTGGCAGCTCCCCTAGTTTGACCTCCAGAAGTTTCTTGTCGTTCACTGGTACAACTGACTCCATCTCGGTTTTTTTAGAGACATAGTCTCACTCTTTTGCCCGGGCTGGACTGCAGTTGCACAATCACCTCTCACTGCAACTTCTTTTATTATTTGTAGAGATGAAGTCTTGCTCTGTTACCCAGGTTGGTGTTGAAGTCCTAAGCTTAAGCAATCCCCCTGCCTCAGCATCCCAAATTGCTGGGATAACAGGCGTGAGCCACTGCGCCTGGCCAGTATTTTCACTTTTTAAAAATTAAATTTCAGCAACCTGTGGTCCCAGCTACTCTGAATCCTGAGGCAGGAGGATTGCTTGAGGCCAGCAGTAGGAGGCAGCAGTGAGCTATGATTGTACCCGTGACTAGCCACTGCAGTCTAACCTGGGCAACAGAACGAGACACGTCTCAAAAAAAAAAAATGTAAATTAGAATAAATTTTAAAATTCGTATTCGGGACTTGACTAGTTTCACATATTTGCTGAATAAAAAGTATCAGACAATTTAAATTCTTACAGATAATTATGGGAGTTAAATTAGCATTTATTTAAATATGTTAAGACAAACTTAAATTTTCTTTTCCAGTTTGCCATGAGTCCATCTAACTTCAGCAGCAGTGACTGCCAGGATGAAGAAGGCCGGAAAGGAAACAAACTTTACTACAATTTTCCCTGGGGAAAGGAGCTAATAGAAACCCTGTGGAACCTAGGAGATCATGAACTTTTACACATGTATCCTGGCAATGTGTCTAAATTACATGTATGTTTTACCTGGAGCTCCTATGTATTTTTTACCCAGATTCTCTATAATCATTTCCGAACCATTTGAGAATAAGGTGCAAACATGGTGTCTTAATACTTCATTGTGTATTTTTCAGATGCAGAGGCACTCACCTACATAACTACAATCCAACCATCAAAATCAGGAAATTAACAGTAATCCACTATTGTCACAGAGCCGTACAAATTGAACTGATTATCTCAATAATGGCCTTTATCGGTCCAAGATCTTATCTTTCATCTAGTTGTCATATGCCTTTACACTCCTTCAAATGAACAATTCCTCTTGTCTTGCATGACCTTCACATTTTTGAAGAGTACAGTCTAGTTAATCTATAGAATATGCCCTGGCTGGGATCTGTCTGCTGTTTCCACGTGATTTATGTATTTTTGTCGGGAGTACTACAGAAGTGGTAGTACTGAGAAGCTCTCTTCTCAGTGTGTCCTATGAGGAGTGTTACTGGTGATGTTAACTTTTATCATTTAGTTAAGATGGTGTCTACTAGATTTCTCCAGTGTAAAGCTAATAAATAGTTTGTACTTATTAATTAACGGCTAGGCACGGTGGCTCACACCTGTAATCCCAGCACTTTGGGAGGCCGAGGTGGGAGGATCATGAGGTCAAGAGATTGAGACCATCCTGGCCAATGTGGTGAAACCCCGTCTCTACTGAAAATACAAAAATTAGCTGGATGTGGTGGCTTGCCCTTATAGTCTCAGCTACTTGGGAGGCTGAGGCAGGAGAATCGCTTGAACCCGGGAGGTGGAGGTTGCAGTGAGCCAAGATCGTGCCACTGCACTCTAGCCTGGCGACAGAACGAGATGCTGTCTCAAAAACAAAACAAAAACAAAAAAATTAACTAGTAATTAATAAGTGTTGTGGGCAGATACTTTAAGATGATGCAGATAATTTCTTTGTCACCAAATTTTGCCTTACTGGTTGCAGCATCCATTGATGACTCTTGCCCAGATCAGTTATTAATGTGAGGTTTGCCAAATGGTGATTTTTTTTCTTTATTTGAGACGGGATCTCACTCTATCACTCAGGCTGAAACACAGTGGTGTGGTGATAGCTCACTGCAACCTCAAACTCTTGAGCTCAAGCAATCCTGCCTCAGCCTCCCAAGTAGCTAGGACTACAAGCATGTATCACCATGATCGACTAATGGTTTAATATTTGTAGAGAGGGGGTCTAGCTTTGTTGCCCGGGCTGGTCTCGAACTCCTGGGATGAAGCAATCCTCCTGCCTCAGCCTCCCAAAATGCTTGGATTATAAGAATGAGTCACCATGTTTGGCCATGTCACCAAATTTTGCCTTACTGATTGCAGCATCCCTTGATGATTCTTGCTCAAATCAGTTACTACGATGAGGTTTGCCAATGGTGTTTTTTTCCCCTTCCCTTTTTTTTTTTAAGAAAAAACAAATTCCATCATTCCTTCTAGATTTACTGGTCAGCAATGTACTGTAGAGCTTTTCCTTCTCCCCTATTTTTTTTTAAATTGGTATTTCACGGATTACTTTCTCAGAGGGTTACAGTGTGTTACTGTCATTATATATTTTGATGGTCAAATTGTCCTAGACTTGGCCAGTGTCCTTTTGACATATTTCCATCATTGTCTTGACGAGCGCTTCCTTACCTTTTGTAGCAATATATTGTTCCAGGATCATCAGTGAGCCAAGACTGTGCTACTGCACTCCAGCCTGTGCAACAGGATGAGACCATGTCTCCAAAAAAAAAAAGAAAAAATATATAGCAAAAACATAGGAGTTCATATATAATGAGTAGAAAGTAGATTAATTTTTATTTTTTGAGACAGCATCTCACTCTGTCGCCCAGGCTGGAGTGCAGTGTCGCAATTCCCAGGTTCAAGTGGTTCTTCTGCCTCAGCCTCCTGAGTAGCTGGGACTATAGGTGTGCGCCACCACGCCCGGTTAATTTTTGTGTTTTTAATAGAGACAGGGTTTCACCATATTGACCAGGCTGGAACTTTTAAATATGAATAACTAACGAAAAACTAGAAGGCTTAATTGGTGAATATTTTCCTTTAACTCCACCACCATCACACTTCATTTTGGGGTATTCAGCTCTCAAATGAAACTTACTGGTTAATTGTCATAGTTAAAGCACAGCTCAACTTTGTGACTAGGGATTTAAAGATGTGGCTATTAGTCTCTTATTTTGTTCTTTTCTTTGTTTCTTTTGTATGAAGAATGGGGTCTCACTATGTTGCCCAGTCTGGTCTTGAACTCCTGGGCTCAAGCTGTTCTCCTGCTTCTGCCTTTATGTAAGTGCTAAGATTACAGGTGTGAGCCACCATGCCCAGATTATTTTGTTCTTTTATTGGTATCGTTTTCACTAATGAAGAGTTTTCCTATTGCAGAAATTTTTCTCTTCCATGACATTGTTCCTTTTCTGTTTCCAGAGTTCACAAAATTATCCATCATTAGTTGAACACGTTATATTAAGTAGAATTTCTGTCATTTAGTATGCTTTCTTGAAATGTTTCTGAGACCATTTCTTTCTCTTTTTAAAATTATTTAATAGAGATGGGGTCTCTCTGTGTTGCTCAGGCTGGTCTTTAATTCCTGGGCTCAAGCGATCCTCCTGCCTCAGCCTCCCAAAGTGCTGGGATTATAGGTGTGAACCACTGCACCCAGCCTCTTAGGCCATTTTGTATCTGTTTTTAGTTGATTTTATAGTTAATGTCCAAATATATTTTTTAGAGAACAGTGAAGCAGACCAATAAAGGCTGAAGAACAGTTAGGATAGAAAAGAATTTATTCTGGATGGTGTGAGAAATCAGATATTGTTGGAAGAGTTGCCACCAGATATCCTGACATTGTTGGATATCCAATTTTCAAAAACTTAGAAAACATTAAACAATCGCCGGGCGCGGTGGCTCAAGCCTGTAATCCCAGCACTTTGGGAGGCCAAGGCGGGCGGATCACGAGGTCAGGAGATAGAGACCATCCTGGCTAACCTGGTGAAACCCCGTCTCTACTAAAAATACAAAAAATTAGCCGGGTGTGTTGGCGGGCGCCTGTAGTCCCAGCTACTCGGGAGGCTGAGGCAGGAGAATGGCGTGAACCCGGGAGGCGGAGCTTGCAGTGAGCCGAGATCACGCCACTGCACTCCAGCCTGGGGGACAGAGCAAGACTCCATCTCAAAAAAACAAAACAAAACATTAAACAATCTTTTTTGTTTGTTTTAAATAGGGATGGGATCTTGCCATGTTGCTCAGGCTAGTCTCAAACTCCTGGGCTCAAGTGATCCTCCTGCCCTGGTCTCCCAAAGTGCTAGGATTACAGGAGTGAGTCACTGTGCCCAGCCTAAAGCATTCTTCATAAAGATTCAGATTTAGATTTTGTTTGATTCAAATCGCACCACAGAATCTTTCAATACTTGAGTTTGTCTTTTTTTTTTTTTTTTTTTTTTGAGATGGTGTCTCACTCTGTCACCCAGGCTGGAGTGTAGTGGCACAATGTCTGCTCACTGCAGCCTCCACCTCCTGGGTTCAAGTGATTCTCATGCCTCAGCCTGCCGAGTAGCTGGGATTACAAGCATGCACCACCACGCCCAGCTAATTTTTGTCTTTTTAGTAGAGATGGGGTTTCACCATGTTGGCCAGGCTGGTCTCGAACTCCTGAACTCAAGTGATTCATCCACCGTGGCCTCCCAATGTGCTGGGATTACAGGCATGAGCCACTGCTCCCAGCCCAGTTTATCTTATTAACTATCAGTTCTATAACTGTGAAATACAGCTGGTAGAATAGAGTCCCAGGTATCAGAAAGTTTACTGCCTTTGAGGGCAAATTCTTGTGAATCTTTAAAGTATCATATGCAATTCAAATAGGTTTAAAATGTCAGTACATACATGTATCAATGAAGACTGTGATTGATCATGAATAATTAACAAGCTGAGGATTTAAATTTGTGGGGTTTTCTCTTTTTCTTTTTTTGTTCTGTGACTCTAGCCAAAGGTGGTTATTTAAGTATTTTTAAAAATTACGTGAATATCCAGGTGAACAATGATTTACAAAAAAAGAAAGAAGAAAGTGGAACTGTTTTTATCCAAAACTTTAAAAATTCTAGGATTGAAATTTTTAAGAAATTTGAAATGATTCCTCTTCAGTTTAGAGGAGAAGTAAGTCTGTTTATCAATACTTAATTCATATCATGTACTATGATGTAGTTTGTTTTCATAATTATGGCTTTAATGCAAAAAGTAAGTTTTTAAAAGATTTTTTTTTTATGAAAATAACTTTACATTTCAGAAAATTATACTCCAAACCCCTTTCCCTAAAGCACACCATTTTTTTCCCTAAGGCCTCTTCTGAATAATCAGCAAACAATTTTTATTTAAAAGTGTTACCTTTCTAGGCCGGGCACAGTGGCTCACGCCTGTAATCCCAGCACTTTGGGAGGCTGAGGTGGGCAGATCACCTGAGGTGAGGAGTTTGAGAACAACCTGGCCAACATGGTGAAACCCCGTCTCTACTAAAAATAGGAAAAAATTAGCCAGACGTGGTGGTGCGCGCCTGTAGTCCTAGCTACTCAGGAGACTGAGGCAAGAGAATCACTTGAACCCGAGTGGCAGAGGTTGGCAGTGAGGCGAGATCGCACCATTGCGCTCCAGCCTGGGTGACAGAGCGAGACTCTGTCTCCAAAAAAAAAAAAAAAAGTGTTACCTTTCTGAATACTAACTCTCAGCTCGGAAGCATAAAAAAAATAGTCTGTAGGGCTATTGAAAAAATTGATGCCTGGGTCCCACTCCAGTTGAGTTCGTTCAGAATCTCTGGGATAGAGTCCAACCAAGCACCGTAGTTTTAAAATTCACATTTGGGCCTCGCTCATGAAACACTGAGCTCACTGAGAGCAGAGAATGCATCTTTATCGCCTTCATGGGCCCAGTGCCTACCACAGGCCTGGTACAGAGTGGGTGCTTTGTAAAGTAAAACTTTACTTTCATATTCTGATTGTGTAAGTCTAAAATATGTAATCGGGAGGCTGAGGCAGGAGAATCACTTGAACCTGGGAGGCAGAGGTCGCAGTGAGCTGAGATCATGCCACTGCACTCCAGCCTGGCCAGGTGACAGAGTGAGACTCTATCTCAAAAACAAACGAAAAAAGTTCTGTGAAATGATTATTTTTCTTCTGTTTTTCTGTGAAGGGCCGAGATGGACGAAAAAATGTGGTTCCTTGTGTTCTGTCTGTAAATGGGGACCTAGACCGAGGCATGCTAGCCTACCTCTATGATTCTCTCCAGCTGACGGAGAACTCCTTTACAAGAAAGAAAAATCTTCACAGAAAGGTGCTGTTGATATTTCAGAGATAGACTTGGGAAAGTAAAAATATGGGTTTGTTTTTTTTTTCTTAATGTTAGTGTGCTTGGTTTCTAACATAAACTCTGAATAATAAATTTAGTGCATGTAGTCTAAGTATTTTTCAGTTTTTTTAGAATCTGGCCACAGGAATAAGAATCAGATTCTCACAGAATACAATAAGGCATACCTAATAAGTAATCCCAAAGGCATTTCTGTTTAATTGTGAACAGACAGCTGTCTCTATGACTCCTAGCCCCTGAACCTTTCCACTGGGGGCTTCCATTTGTATCAGAAGCTGAAGCATTGGTACATAGGAGGAAGAAAGATCTGGATCAGGGAGACCTGTACTATTGACCTCCCTGCCCCAGGTATCTGGCTTCTGGTCGTGTGCCACATGGCTGGTTCCTGGATCAGAGGAGCTAGATGTGGGCCTGGAAAGGCTGATTTTAGTGCGTGAACATGCGCTTGGAGCATGTTTATGGGTCAAAGAAAATCGAGAGGAGAAGTTGAAGTTATTAGGAGAGAAAAGAAATGATTAATGGGGCAAGATGAAGGAAACAGGAGGGGTCAGGATGGGATCAGGAGCCCAAGTAGAAGAATGTGTCTTGAAAAGGAGATATTTGAAACAGGGAAGAAAAAAAGGATAGTGAGATATAAAGAGGCTACTGGGCTTTTTGGCCTTTGAAGGACATTTTACTGATACCCTCTATTTTCTCAGGGAGTTAGGAGGCACTATTAGTTTAAATGTGGAAGAGTGGGGGTTTAAATGGCACAAGTGGGGAATAGTCATATACCCTTTGAACATAAAAGGAAGCTGCCCCAAATCAAAAGTTTTAACAAGTAATGTTGAGTGTTCAGCTGGGATTGGGAACCATGAGTTTGTAGGAAACCACTCTGCTTAGTTAAGTGATTTATTATGCAGTGTTCATTTAACCTGCTATAGCCATAGAGAAGTCTGATTATAGAATTGTTCTGGGGAATGGGGTTTATAAATGGTGTGTAGCTAGCAAAGAAAGGAATCCTTTCTTTTTCTTACACTCCACTTCCAAACCATCAGCAAATCCTGTTTGACTCTAACTTCAAAACATATCCTGAGTCTGACCACTTCCTAGCCTGTCTACTGCTACCACCCTGCTATAAGCCACCGCCACCCCTCCTCCCCAGATAGAGTGGCCCTGTTAAAAGGTGCATGTTGTGTTGCTCTTCTGCTCAGAACACTTCAGGAAAGCTTCTCATCTCACTCAGGAAAAACTGAAGCCCTCTTTTTGATCTGCTATTCTCCACCTCACTCAGTCTGCTCCAGCAGCACTGACCTTGCTATTTCTAGAACATGCCGGAGATGCTACCAGCTCAGAGCCCTGTCATTTGTTTTCCCCATTGCCTAGAGTGCTCTTTCTCCATCATCCACGTCTTGTCCCCCCACCTCCTTTCGAGTGTTTTCTCAAGTGTCACCATAGGGAGAGGACCTTCTCTGACGACCTTAAAGTTGCTGAAAACCTCCCCCAGCCTGCCCCTTGCCAGCATGTTCCATCTTCTTCCTTT
The DNA here is from genome assembly GCF_009828535.3 of Hylobates moloch. Lineage (NCBI taxonomy): Eukaryota > Metazoa > Chordata > Mammalia > Primates > Hylobatidae > Hylobates > Hylobates moloch. The sequence goes on from NW_026652294.1 coordinate 47,641,134, forward strand.
TTTAGCACCTACCACCTTCACATATATTATTTACTTATTTTTATTGTGTCTCTCCCTGCCACGAGAGACAGAGATTTTTGCCCCTAGCACCTGGAACTGTTCCTGGTATCAGAGGTATTAAAATGTTTGTTGGATGGATTAATGAATGAGAAGAGCAGCCTGGGCTGAATGGCTCATGCCTATAATCCCAGCACATTGGGAAGCCAAGTTGGGTGGATCGTTCAGGTCAGGAGTTCGAGACCAGTCTGTCTGGGCAACATGGCAAAACTTCGTCTCTACAAAAAAATACTAAAACTAGCTGGGCGTGGTGGCGTGCACCTGTAGTCCCTGCTACTTAGGAGGCTGAAGTGGGAGGATGGCTTGAGCCCAGAGGCGGGGGTTGCAGTGAGGCAGTGAGTGGAGCATTCTAGCCTGGGCAACACAGCCAGACCCTGTCTCCAAAACAAAACAAAACAAAAAAGCAAATTTCATTTAAAATTTTTTTAATTCAAAAAAAAATATATAAGGCTGGGCACAGTGGCTCATGCTTGTAATCCCAGCACTTTGGGAGGCCAAGGCGGGTGGATCACGAGGTCAGGAGATCGAGACCACGGTTAAACCCCGTCTCTACTAAAAATACAAAAAAATTAGCTGGGCGTGGTGACGGGCGCCTGTAGTCCCAGCTACTCGGAGAGGCTGAGGCAGGAGAATGGCGTGAACCCGGGAGGCGGAGCTTGCAGTGAGCCGAGATTGCGCCACTGCACTCCAGCCTGGGCGACAGAGTGACGCTCTGTCGCCCAGGCTGGAGAAAAAAAAAAAAAAGATATATATATATATATATATATAAAGAGCAGTAGGTTTTGACAAGAGAGAGAAAGTTGAAATAGTAAGCCATGTGGCCCAGGCTGGTAGGGTCCAAAATGCTTGGAAGAAGCATTTTGACTGAGGGAGTTGTCAGAAAATGGGAGGGTCTCAAGTTAATTTCTTTGGGTTTTTTTTGTTTGTTTTGTTTTGTTTTTGAGACAGGATCTCACTCTGTCGCCCAGACTGGAGTGCAGTGGCACGATCTTGGCTCACTGCAGCCTTGACCTCCCGGGTCAAGCATTCTTCCCACCTCAGCCGCCTGAGTAGCTGGGACTACAGGCATGCGCCACACCCAGCTAATTTCTTTTGTAATTTTTTGGTAGAAGTTTTCACCGTGTTGCCCAGGCTGGTCTCGAACTCCTGAGCTCAAGGAATCCACCTGCCTCAGCCTCCCAAAGTGCTGGAATTACAGGCGTGCACCACCATGCCTGGCCAAATTAATTTCTTTCTGCCAAACATCTAAGTGGAGAAATCTGGGGGGGCAGCTGAATATGTTACTACGTGGTTTTTTTGTGACCTCAGCTAACTTCTATTTTCACACAGAAAATTGTAACTGTTAAGAAACTGTTTGTTAATACTTGTGTTATATTTAAACTTGTGTTATATTTAAACAAACTATGCTTTTTCCCCTTTCCTGTCTTCTCCTTCCCCCATTTAATTGCCTTAGGTACTTAAACTTCACCCTTGTTTAGCCCCTATTAAGGTTGCTTTGGATGTAGGAAGAGGCCCCACATTGGAACTAAGACAGGTGAGTTAAATGAGTTTAAATGTCATGATTTTAATTACAGGTTGAGTATTATCCAAAACGCTTTGGACCAGGACCGTTTTGGATCTCGGATTTTTTTGGTATATTTGCATCTCTAATCCAAAAATCCAAAATCTTAAATGTTCTGGTGAGCATTTCCTTTGAACTCAAGGTTTCAGGTTTTGGAGCATTTTGGATTTTGGATTTTCTGATTAGGGATGCTCAACCTAACCCTTACTCTAAGTAAACTTGATAGCTTGCCATTTAAAATTTTATTTTGGCCGGGCGCAGTGGCTCACGCTTGTAATCCCAGCACTTTGGGAGGCCGAGGCGGGCGGATCACGAGGTCAGGAGATTGAGATCACGGTGAAACCCCATCTCTACTAAAAATACAAAAAAAAATTAGCCGGGCATGGTGGCGGGCGCCTATAGTCCCAGCTACTCGGAGAGGCTGAGGCAAGAGAATGGCGTGAACCTGGGAGGCGGAGCTTGCAGTGAGCCGAGATTGCGCCACTGCACTCCAGCCTGGGCGACAGAGCAAGACTCCATCTCAAAAAAAAAAAAAAATTTTATTTTGATTCATTTGCTTTTTAAAATGTTTTAGGTCGGGCGCGGTGGCTCACGCCTGTAATCCCAGCACTTCGGGAGGCCGAAGCAGGTGGATCACGAGGTCAAGAGATCGAGACCATCCTGGCCAATATGGTGAAACCCCATCTACTAAAAATACAAAAATTAGCTGGGCATGGTGGCACATGCCTCTAGTCCCAGCTACTCAGGAGGCTAAGGCTGGACGATCACTTGAACCTAGGAGGCAGAAGTTGCAGTGAGCTGAGATCATGCCACTGCACTCCAGCCTGGGCCGACAGAGAGGCTCCGTCTCAAAAAAAAAAAAGTTTTAATTTGCCTGGCCAATATGGCAAAACCTGGTCTCTACTAAAAATACAAAAATTAGCTGGGCATAATGGTGTGTGCCTGTAATTCCAGCTATTCAGGAGGCTGAGGCACAAGAATCACTTGAACCCGGGAGGTGGAGGTTGCGGTGAGCCGAGATCACGCCACTGCACTCCAGCCTGGGTGACAGAGCAAGACCCTGTTTCAGGAAAAAGAAAAAAAAAAAGCTTTAATTAAATAATGAACTGTGGGTAAGTACTATGATTATATATAATTTTGAAGTGTGTTAAAGAAGCTGAATACAATTCAGTGGGTTTGCTGTTCATGCCCATTCATAGTTTCATTTATTTAGTGAGTGAGTAGACATAGTAATTAAAGTATTTGTACACACATTAGTGAATTATTTCTTTCCTCTTTGAACTTTTTATGTTTTTATTTATTTTCTTTGAGATGGAGTCTTGCTCTATCACCCAGGCTGGAGTGCAGTGGCACAATCTCGGCTCACTGCAACCTCTGCCTCCCAGGTTCAAGCAATTCTGCCTCAGCCCTCCCTAGTAGATGGGATTACAGGTACACACCACCACACCTGGCTAATTTTTTAGTATTTTTAGTAGAGACAGGGTTTCACCATGTTGGCCAGGCTGGTCTCGAACTCCTGACCTCAAGTGATCCGCCCACCTCAGCCTCCCAACGTGCTGGGATTACAGGCGTGAGCCACCGTGCCGTAGCCTTTCCCCTTTGAACTTACACTTTTGATAACTGACTATATTCAGATATTCTAGATCTATAATTTTATTTTGATTTTTCTAATTTGTTCTAATGATTAAATACTCTTAAGAAAGGCCAAGGGGGATGGCTTTCATTTCGTTCCAGAGACTCCTTCAGCAGTCGTCATTTCTGTCTGGGTGATTGAGACCCAGCCCAGACCTGAATGCGGAAAGTAAAAAGATTTAAAGACTTTGAGAGTCCCCCAGCTTTCTGACCCTGGCTTCTGTGGAGAGGTCTGGGAAGATGGGAGAGAGTGAACTCAAAGAAGGAGAAGATAATGGCTTATGTCCCACATTTTCTCCCAGAGTATGGCAGCCTCCCTAATACCCTTATAGCTAGGAAGCTCCTAGGATGCTGTAGCTCAGTCACCATTTAGTAATGTTGGGAGAGATTTTTGGTTGTCATAAGAGTGGGAGGGTGCTGCGGGCCTTTCCTGGAGGCCAGGAATGCTGCTAAACACCCTGGGTCAGCAGTGCCAGGGTGAGGAACCCTGCTCTGCACTGTTGGTGTTAGACTGTTAAGGGGGTTTTAAATTTTGTTTTGTTTTGTTTTGCTTGCCTATTGCTTGTTAAGAAAACAGTAAAGTTTACTATGTCATTTATTCATCATTACTTCTGTATTTCCAGTCAAGCTTTTGTCTCCAGCATTCCAGTGAAATTGGTCGATCAGTCTCTTCTTGAAACATTTTCCGTGGTTGGCTTCTGGAGTACCACTCTCCTTTTCCTCATCCTTTTTCTTTCCTGGCTCTTCTGCCTGTTCCTGACTTGGTGGTATAACCTAGAGCTCAAGTCTCACCTCTCAGATGAGGGCTCTGAGTTCATACAGCCCTTTGGATCTCCTGGTTTTTTTCTGACAGAATCTGTTTTGATTTTGTTTGTGTTTTGAATGATACTAAGGGTAATAAAAATTCTTATTTGGTATACAAATTTCTCAGAAGATTGGCATTTAGTACTCAGCTTTTCTATGCTTAATTACTTCATTTTCAGAAGAAGTATACGATTTATAAAGTATATGATATGGAAGTTATAAACATTAACATCACATAATTAAAGAAACATACCCATTTTAGAGATTGAAGAGGGTGATTTGTGGCTTCACAAAAACAGAATAATCACTCTAGCTACCATTATTTTTTTCATATTTGAAGTTTTTCTATTTCTTTCTAGGTTTGTCAAGGGCTATTTAATGAGTTACTAGAAAATGGGATTTCTGTGTGGCCTGGTTATTTGGAAACTGTGCAGTCCTCACTGGAACAACTTTATTCAAAGTAAGAATTGTATTTTCATTAAAGAGTTATTTATTCAAGAGTTTTTGATTATGTTTATGAATTGCAGAAACAAATCTCTTCTAAATTTATATATAAAATATAATTTTAAATTATTCCTCAGTTTCCCTTTTACAGAACTATGTGTACTTCGTTAATTGCTTCAGCAGGGAACAGTATTCAGCAAGTATGTTTGAGCACATGCTATGTGCAGTTCCAAGACTTAATGTCATGAAGTATGTATACATCAGCTTATCCACTTATGGATGAAAGTATGTATGTAGAGAGCATGTGTTGAATCAAGACTGAAGGAATATGAGTGGAATGCCTTTCTTTGCTGGCATTGTGGTCCATTCTGAGACTGAGTGAAAGGGAATTCTATTCTGGAGGGATAGTCTGTTCTAGTCTTCTAAGGGATTGGCACCTCTGTTCACCCAATTGCTCAAGACAGAGAAACTGGCTATCATCCTTAACTCCTCCCTCTTCCTTATTCTCCACATCCAGTCTATCACCAAATGCTGTCAGCTTGCTTCCTAAATGTATCTCAAATCCATCTCTGTCTTCGCTGCCACTACCCAAGTTAGAGTCACCAATATCTCTTGCCTGGATTATTGAAATCATCTCCTAATTGAGCTCTCTGTGTCTAGTCTCACTCCATGCTGTTTCATTAATTGTTGTTTTTAAATAAAGTAATCCATTCTTGTTATTTTTTTTTAAGTTTTTTGTGTTGAATATGTATCTTTTGGGTGAAAAGTTGTGAAGCATTGTGTTTTGATCTTCAGTTCTCTGAAAATTTGTTAAAATACACTTTCCAGGCCAGGCACAGTGGCTCACACCTGTAATCCCAGCACTTTGGGAGGTCGAGGCGGGCGGATCACCTGAGGTCAGGAGTTCAAGACCAGCCTGGCCAACATAGCAAAACCCCGTCTCTACTAAAAATACAAAAAATTACCTGACCATGGTGGCTTGTGCCTGTAGTCCTAGCTACTTGGGAGGCTGAGGCAGGAGAATCGCTTGAACCCAGGAGGCAGAGGTTGCAGTGAGCTGAGATCAAGCCACCGCACTCCAGCCTGGGCGACAGAGCAAGACTGCTTCTCAAAAAAAAAACAAAAAAAACACCTTTCAGATGATGTCCAGAGAAAAGTAGTTTTCTATAATTAGAGCATCTAATGGTTTTATTATGTGTAAAATGAAGGGGCAGCACTTGAACTTTCTTGTCCTCTCAGGTTCTAAAATCTTATCCTTTGAGCCATGTGGACATTATCAAGTTGCAGTTGTTCTTTATGTGGTAAAGGTTTTATTGTCCCAGGATATTTTTATGAAAATATTATTAAACACGTACTGTGTTTTATGCACTTTGATATAGTGGTGAACAAGATAGAAAAATGTACTATTCTTTTTTTTTTTTTTTAAGACAGAATCTTGCACTGTTGCCTGGGCTGGTGCAATGGTGTGATCTCGGCTCACCGTAACCTCTGCCTCCCGGGTTCAAGCGATTCTCCTGCCCCAGCCTCCTGAGTAGCTGGGATTAGAGGCGCCTGCCACCACACCCAGCTAATTTTTTGTAGTTTTGGTAGAGATGGGGTTTCATTATGTTGGCCAGGCTGGTCTCAAACTCCTGACCTCGTGATCCGCCCGCCTCAGCCTCCCAAAGTGCTGGGATTACAGGCATGAGCCACCGCGCCCAGCCATACTATTCTTGTTAAGCTTATATTCTAGTAGGACAAAATAGACAATAAATAGAGAAATAAAAAGTTTCTGAGGGAGTCCTACAAAGGAAATAAACAGTAATGAGATAGTGTGACTTGACAAGCATACAGAAGGTCAGCCGTGCGTCTGTCTGTTTGGTTATTGCTGAACTAGAAGCTATAAGCTAGCATACTCAGTAATAAATGAAACATGATTTTGGTATAATTTGTTATACCAAGTTGCATCTTTATTATAATATTGTTTATTGTAAGAGACTTCAGTTAAAATAATTGTTCTTGGATTGCATCCAAGAACCAAAAGGCTGAGGTTATTATGAGGTTCATCTGTGATATCACCCCAAATGATGTGTTGAGGTACCAGTGTTTATTCTCAGATTTCATTTTCTTTTATGACTTTTCAGCTCTAGCAATAAGTTAGAAACTGTCTGAAAATTTTACTTTAAATACGATTCAGAAACTTTAAAAATGTTGGGTTTTTTTGGTCCACCCTCAAGCCCTGAGTTTGTGACTCTTGAGAGTGCATGGACACTGAATTACAGCTGGCAGTGTGGAGGAATTTATCATTTACATTTGTGCTCATGTGTCTGTTTAACTACTTTTTTCTTAGGTATGATGAAATGAGTATCCTCTTCACAGTTTTGATTACTGAAACTACTTTGGAGAATGGATTAATACATCTGAGAAGCAGAGACACCACAATGAAGGAAATGATGCATATATCCAAATTAAAAGACTTTTTGATTAAGTATATATCATCAGCCAAGAATGTATAGATTTTTATATTTGTATAATGAATCTTCTCTCCTAATTTGGTTGTCTTATGTTCACTTAGATTTATTTGTAGCCCCTTTGCACTTATAAAGTGGACATTTGTGGTGCTTGCTTTCATTCAGTGTTTATATTTTTGATGTCTTTCATTGTATCAGGAATATGTTCAGCTACAAGAAACAAAAATCTACTATACTGGATTAAGCAAATTGGGGTTTGTTTTTCTCACATACAAGAACTCTAGCGGGTAGACTGTCCAAAGCTAGTATTACTGTTTCTATAGTTAGGGACCCAGGCACTTCCCTTCTGTTCTGCCATGTTTAGTACGCTGGTGTTTATAATTGTTGCTTCAGGATCATAGGTGGCTGCTGTATTTCCAGCCTAATTATCATTTTAGTTAGGAGAAAAGTTAAAGAGACAAGAGCTAGTCAGCCAACACTCTTCCCTTTTAAATTAGGAAAGTAAAAACTTTTCCCGACATCCCAGTCAGAAGATGTTTTTACATCTCTGTGGTCAGAACTAAATCACATGATAATTTGTAGACAAGTCACTATCCAAGAGAATGAAAATGATCTGATTTAGATTAAACGCAATTTATCCCTTGAGGCTGCAATAGTATCTTACTCTCTTAGAAATGGGCTTTGTTACCAGGAAGGAAAAGGTCTTTATGGAATCTGCCACATCTATACTGTCAGATATCAAAAATTAACCTAAAACTAAACTTTTAAAACTTGAGTATTTATGGATTTTTGAAAAGCAACTAAAATATATGTTAGATGTCATCTGTTGCAATTTGTTTCCTGTCTAATATCTATGTTTATAAGAAATCTTTTAACTTTTAATGTTGATATGATTGTGTACAATATCCCATTGTTACCAACTTGACAAAAATTCCAACTGATAGTGCCTGTAAAATATTTCAAAATTTGGCTAACTTAATTGACTTTACTTCATAGGTTTTTCTCTCTTTTTTTTTTAATTTTAATTTTAATTTTTTTTGTAGAGACAGGGTCTCACTATGTTGGCTAAGCTGGTCTTTCACTCCGAGCCTCAAGTAGTCCTCCTGCTTTGACCTCCTAAAGTGGCGGGATAACCATTTTGAGCCACTGCACCTAGGCTTGTTTTGGTTATTTTACACTTTTTTTTATTATGGAGAATTTTAAAAGCAGACATATAATTGTACTAATCCTATGTACTGATCATCTAGCACCACCAACAATCAACCTCTGGCCAGTCCCACCTCATCCGCTAATACCACCCTTCCATTTATTTAAATTTATTTATTAAGAGACAGGGTCTTACTGTGTGGCCCAGGCTGGTCTCAAACTCCTAGGCTCAAGTGATCCTCCTGTCTCAGCCTCCCAAAATATGGGGATTACAGGCATGAACCACCTCGCCTGGCCTCCTTGAATATTATTTCAAGGCAGATAGCAGATACCATTTAATCTGGAAATATTTTATTTAAGGATCTTTTGTTAATAACCACACTATTATCACATTAAAAAAATAATGCTACATGATATCAAGGAATTATTTACAGTTTTCTTGGGTGTGATAATGGTAGTATGTTTATATTTTTCTTTTTAAAAAAATCCTTGTCTGACAGATACATACGTTTGTGGTATCTGAGACTTGCTTTATAATTCTCCTGTTTAAAAAAAACATTTTTAAGTGGTGGGAGATGAAATAAGAATAGCACTGAGTTGGCCAGTGGCTGACGCTTGTAATCCCAACCTTTTGGGAGGCCGAGGCAGGTGGATTACCTGAGGTCAGGAGTTCGAGACCAGCCTGGCCAACACGGTGAAACTACTCAAAATACAAAAAATTAGCTGGGCATGGTGGCGGGCGCCTGTAATCCCAGCTACTTGGGAGGCTGAGGCAGGAGAATCGCTTGAACCCAGGAGGCAGAGGTTGCAGTGAGCTGAGATCGCGCCATTGTACTCCAGCCTGGGTGACACAGTGAGACGCCATCTCAAAAAAAAAAAAAAAAAAAAAAAAAAGGAAGTGGTAGTAGTGTCTGGTTGTTTCTTTTTTGGGGTTGCCAGCAACCATTGATTAATACCTCAAGTGGTGAGTTCATTAAAGCTTGCAAAATGGTGATATTCTATCTTCCTTCTTTGTTTGCTAGAGTACTTTTTTTTTTTGAGATGGAGTTTTGCCCTTGTTGCCCAGGCTGGAGTACAATGGCGCAATCTCAGCTCACTGCAACCTCCGCCTCCCAGGTTCAAGTGATTCTCCTGCCTCAGCCTTTCTGAGTAGCTGGGATTACAGGCATGCGCCACCATGCCCTGCTAATTTTGTATTTTTAGTAGAGATGGGGTTTTTCCATGTTGGTCAGTCTGGTCTTGAACTCCCGACCTCAGGTGATCCGCCTGCCTCGGCCTCCCAAAGTGCTGGGATTACAGGCATGAGCCACCGCACCCAGCCGTTTGCTAGAGTACTTCTATGAAGAAAAGCTTCTCACTGAATATTTGCTTAGCTAGAGGTATGGGAATGGTAGGATAAATGCTAGATTATTTAAAGTTGTTATTCCTTTTGATGCTCAAATTGTCCCATCTTTGGCCAATGGGAACCTCTTCAAGTTGGCCTCAAGTCTTTTTTTTTTTTTTTTTTTTTTTCTTGAGACAGTCTTGCTCTGTCACATGGTATGGAGTGCAGTGGTGCAATCTTGGCCTACTGCAACCTCTGCCTCCCGGGTTTAAGCCTCCCTGCCTCAGCCTCCTGAGTAGCTGGGATTACAGGCGCCTGCTATCACACCTGGTTAATTTTTTGTATTTTTAGTAAAGCTTCACCATATTGGCCAGGCTGGTCTCGAACTCCTGACCTCAGGTGATCTGCCCGCCTCAGCCTCCCAAAATGTTGGAATTACAAGTGTGAGCCACTGTGCCTGGCCAGCCTCAAGTCTTTTTGACACGCCTTACTAGTCTTTGATAATTTCCTTGCTATCTAATAACTACTGTAGAGATTGTATATTTCCATGTTATTCCAAGGAGCTCTGGGGTTTTTTTAATTGGAAAAAAGTGGACACCATACTCTGGATACTAGGAATGCTCATTGATAGAAGGCAGTCTTTGTTTCTAGGCCTTTCCAGTATTAAGAGCTAGCAAATATAGGAGAGTGTGTATTTCCTCCCTGAAAAAAAAAATTGGCCAGATGTGGTGGCTCACACCTGTAATCCCAATACTTTGGGAGGCTGAGGCAGGAGGATCACTTGAGCCCTGGAGTTCGAGATTGGCCTAGGCAACATAGACCACATCTCTAAAAAAAAAAAGCTTTGAAAATTAGCGAGGCATAGTGGCTCAGGCCTATAGTCCCAGCTACTTGGGGAGCTGATGGGGGTGGACGGCTTGAGCCCGGGGGGTTGAAGCTGCAGGAAGCCTGGATCATACCACTGTACTCCTGCCTGGGCAACAGAGCAAGACCCTGTCTCAAAAAAAATTAAAAATAAGGCCGGGCACGGTGGCTCACGCCTGTAATCCCAGCATTTTGGGAGACCGAGGCGGGTGGATCATTTGAGGTGAAGAGTTCGAGATCAGCCTGGCCAACACGCTGAAACCCCATTTCTTCTACAAATAAAAAAATTAGCTGGGCATGGTAGCAGGTGCCTGTAATCCCAGCTACTTGGGAGGTTGAAGCAGGAGAATTGCTTGGACCTGGGAGGCAGAGGTTGCAGTGAGCCAAGGTCGCGCCACTGCACTCCAGCCTGGGCAACAGGATGCGATTCCATCTCCAAAATAATAAATAAAAAATAAATTATGAGTTCACACCAATATTTTCCATTCAAATTCAGGACTGCAGAGCATCTGGGGTTTGTATGTCTGTTTTAATCAGTTTTATTAAGATACAATTTACATACAATAAATTTACCTCTTTTAAATATACAAATTGATGAGTATTGACAAATGTATAACCATCTCCACAAAGGCAATGTAGAAAATTTTCATCACCCCTTAAAGCCCTCTTGTGCTTTTTTTTGAGACTACCTCAGTAGTAACCACTGCTAAATTTATCAGAGAACTGCACACCTGGATTGTATTTTGACAGAACTTCCTTCCAACCCAATTGCTTTTAATAATTTTTTATGATAAATTTTTACCCAAATTTTATAGAATTTATTTACAAAGAAATTTCGTAAGCTGTATTTCTCCTACTGGTGTGGTATTATGCTAAGGAAACAGGTCTGGAGTCATGAAATCCTTAGGTGTCTAATTTTTCTAACCTGTAAGTTTCTGTGCTACTGCAGATCTCAGTTACTGTCTCTGGTGGTGGGTGTGTGCTGCAGAAGAGTCAGAGGTAAGGCACTTGTCCATTTCCTTCCAGGACAGTTAAGGAGAAAGAAGGAAATGAGCTCCAGGCATCACAAATCCACTGTTGATCATTCCTCTGGTCAGGTCTCCCCTTTAAATCCTTAGGGAGAAGCAACACAGAAAAGACAACTTCTTTAGGTCGTAATCCCCCATCCCTGAGAGTAGAAGAGGCAGAAAGCCAAAAAGTCGACCACACATGTTTGCAACTCCTCATCCCAGCAAGATTTCTTTTTTTTTTTTTTTTTTTTTTTTTGAGACGGAGTCTTTCTCTGTCCCCCAGGCTGGAGTGCAGTGGCGCGATCTCGGCTCACCGCAACCTCCACCTCCTGGGTTCACGCCATTCTCCTGCCTCAGCCTCCCGAGTAGCTGGGAATACAGGCGCCCGCCAACACGCCCGGCTAATTTTTTGTGTTTTTAGTAGAGACGGGGTTTCACCGGGTTAGCCAGGATGGTCTCGATCTCCTGACCTCGTGATCCGCCCGCCTCAGCCTCCCAAAGTGCTGGGATTACAGGCTTGAGCCACCGCGCCCGGCTCCCAGCAAGATTTCTGTGCTGCCCTGGTGTTACCCTGCAGATGCCACCATTTCCCAGTTTTCTACTGGATTATTGGTCTTTCTCTTAATGATTTGTAAAAGCTCATAATATTATGAAACTTCATACAGTATCTGAGACCTGGGCTCAAAATACAGTCATGCATCACTTAACAGTGGAGGTTACTGTTTGAACAGCATAGAGTGTACTCACACAAACCTAGATGGCATAGCTTGCTACACGCCTAGGGGGGTGTGTGGGATAGTCTATTCTTCCTAGGGATAAACCTGTACAGCATGCTACTGAACACTAGGCAACTGTAGCACAATGGTATTTGTGTATCTAAATGTGTCTAAACATAGAAAAGGTACAGTAAAAACATGGTATTATAGTTTTATGGGACCCCTGTTTTATGTTTGTTCCACGAATGACTGAAATGTTACTATGCAACACATCATGGTGTTTTCTCCCTATTCTTTTTTTTTTTTTTTTTTTGAGATGGAGTCTTGCTCTGTCGCCCAGGCTGGAATGCAGTGGCACGATCTTGGCTCACTGCAACCTCCGCCTCCCAGGTTCAAGCAATTCTCATGCCTCAGCCTCCCCAGTAGCAGGGACTACAGGTATGTGCCACCGCACCAGCCAATTTTTGTATTTTTAGTAGAGACGGGGTTTCACCGTGTTGGCCAGGGTGGTCTCAACCTCCCAACCTCAGGTGATCCACCTGCCCCGTGGGATTACAGATGTGAGCCACTGCGCCTGGCCCCTAGTTATCCTTTGGATTTAGTTTATGATTTCTAAATGTAATTTTTAAATGTTTCATCTAATTAAATGATTTATCTAATTAAATTTAACAATCCTTTATGTCTTCTGGGTTGTGAGTCATACCTATAAATGTCCTCCCCACTTCAAGATTATTTTTAAATCCCCCGCGTATTCTTCTAGCTCTTCTGTGACTACATCTATCAGAATTAATTTTGTTGTAAAGAATTAGGTAGGGGTCCAACTTTTTTAATGTGATTCTCAAGTTTTTACAATATGTTGAATAATCCATCTTTTCCCCATTGATTTAAGATGCCATATTTATCCTATACTAAGTTACTGTATATATTTAGAACTACATCTGTACTTTCCGTTCCATTGTTCTACTTGTTCAATCATATACAAATACCATGCCTTTTTTTTTCTTTTTTTTTTTTTTGACACAGGGTTTTACACTTGATCTTAGCCAAAAGGCCGAGAAGCGATGACACAGGATTTTGCTCTGTCACCCAGGCTGGAGTGCAGTGGTGCAATCTCAGCTCACTGCAGCCTCTGCTTCCTAGGCTCAAGTGATTCTCACACCTCAGCCTCCTGCGTAGCTGGGACTACAGGCATGCACCAGCACACCTAGCCAATTTTTTTTTTTTTTTTTTAGTAGAGACAGGGTTGCCCAGATCTCCTGTGCTCAAGTGATCCATCAGCCTCGGCCTCCTTTTTTTTTTTTTTTTTGAGACGGAGTCTCGCTCTGTCGCCCAGGCTAGAGTGCAGTGGCGCAATCTCGGCTCACTGCAAGCTCCGCCTCCCGGGTTCACGCCATTCTCCTGCCTCAGCCTCTCCGAGTAGCTGGGACTGCAGGCGCCCGCCACCACGCCCGGCTAATTTTTTTGTATTTTTAGTAGAGACGGGGTTTCACCGTGGTCTCGATCTCCTGACCTCGTGATCCGCCCGCCTCGGCCTCCCAAAGTGCTGGGATTACAAGCGTGAGCCACCGCGCCCGGCAATTACCCTCATTCTTGATATTTTGGCTAGTGTGGTAGATATTTTAATGAGCTCTTTCATGCCACATCTTAACCTTCCTCCTATTTGGTGGGGTCGGAAACCGAAAAAATTATAGTCACTGTATTCCTGGGATCAGGGATGTGAGTATCTTCCACCAATGAGGTGTCCAGGCTGGGGTTTGGAGCAAAATGTTGTGGCTGAGAAGCAAGTGTCTGCAGTGGCAAAGCTCTCCTCCACTGTGGGCTCGTTTCTGGGTGTGAGGCAGCTGTGGCAGAGGCAACAACACAACAGTCACAACAGTAGTTTCCTGGTCTCCAGACTGTAAGAAAATCTACAGATAGAGAGTATTAAAATTGAATTTAGCAAGGATGCAGGACACAGAATCAACCAAAAAGATTATTTCTTTTTTTTTTTTTTCAGACTCTCAGCACATTTATTATTTGACTAACTCTTTTTTTTTTATTTTTTTTAGAAAAGAACTGTTTTTTATTTAATCTGAAAAAGCATTCTTCATTGTGAACTCTTTTTTTTTTTTTTTTTTATACTTTAGGTTTTAGGGTACACGTGCACAATGTGCAGGTTTGTTACATATGTACCCATGTGCCATGTTGTTTTGCTGCACCCATTAACTCGTCATTTAGCATTAGGTATATCTCCTAATGCTGTCCCTCCCCCCTCCCCCCACCCCACAACAGTCCCTGGAGTGTGATGTTCCCCTTCCTGTGTCCATGAGTTCTCATTGTTCAATTCCCACCTATGAGTGAGAATATGCGGTGTTTGGTTTTTTGTCCTTGCGACAGTTTACTGAGAATGATGTTTTCCAGTTTCATCCATGTCCCTACAAAGGACACGAACTCATCATTTTTTATGGCTGCATAGTATTCCATGGTGTATATGTGCCACATTTTCTTAATCCAGTCTATTGTTGTTGGACATTTGGGTTGGTTCCAACTCTTTGCTATTGTGAATAGTGCCGCAATAAACATACGTGTGCATGTGTCTTTATAGCAGCATGATTTATAGTCCTTTGGGTATATACCCAGTAATGGGATGGCTGGGTCAAATGGTATTTCTAGTTCTAGATCCCCGAGGAATCGCCACACTGACTTCCACAATGGTTGAACTAGTTTACAGTCCCACCAACAGTGTAAAAGTGTTCCTATTTCTCCACATCCTCTCCAGCACCTGTTGTTTCCTGCTTTTTTAATGATGGCCATTCTAACTGGTGTGAGATGGTATCTCACTGTGATTTTGATTTGCATTTCTCTGATGGCCAGTGATGATGAGCATTTCTTCATGTGTTTTTTGGCTGCATAAATGTCTTCTTTTGAGAAGTGTCTGTTCATGTCCTTTGCCCACTTTTTGATGGGGTTGTTTGTTTTTTTCTTGTAAATTTGTTTGAGTTCATTGTAGATTCTGGATATTAGCCCTTTGTCAGATAGTAGGTTGCAAAAATTTTTTCCCATTCTGTAGGTTGCCTGTTCACTCTGATGGTAGTTTCTTTTGCTATGCAGAAGCTCTTTAGTTTAATTAGATCCCATTTGTCAATTTTTGCTTTTGTTGCCATTGCTTTTGGTGTTTTAGACATGAAGTCCTTGCCCACGCCTATGTCCTGAATGGTATTGCCTAGGTTTTCTTGTAGGATTTTAATGGTTTTAGGTCTAACATTTAAGTCTTTAATCCATCTTGAATTAATTTTTGTATAAGGTGTAAGGAAGGGATCCAGTTGCAGCTTTCTACATATGGCTAGCCAGTTTTCCCAGCACCATTTATTAAATAGGGAATCCTTTCCCCATTTCTTGTTTTTGTCAGGTTTGTCAAAGATCAGATAGTTGTAGATATGCGGCATCATTTCTGAGGGCTGTTCTGTTCCATTGATCTATGTCTCTGTTGTGGTACCAGTACTATGCTGTTTTGGTTACTGTAGCCTTGTAGTATAGTTTAAAGTCAGGTAGCGTGATGCCTCCAGCTTTGTTCTTTTGGCTTAGGATTGACTTGGCAATGCGGGCTCTTTTTTGGTTCCATATGAACTTTAAAGTAGTTTTTTCCAATTCTTTGAAGAAAGTCATTGGTAGCTTGATGGGGATGGCATTGAATCTATAAATTACCTTGGGCAGTATGGCCATTTTCACGATATTGATTCTTCCAACCCATAAGCATGGAATGTTCTTCCATTTGTTTGTATCCTCTTTTATTTCATTGAGCAGTGGTTTGTAGTTCTCCTTGAAGAGGTCTTTCACATCCCTTGTAAGTTGGATTCCTAGGTATTTTATTCTCTTTGAAGCAATTGTGAATGAGAGTTCACTCATGATTTGGCTCTCTGTTTGTCTGTTATTGGTGTACAAGAATGCTTGTGATTTTTGTACATTGATTTTGTATCCTGAGACTTTGCTGAAGTTGCTAATCAGCTTAAGGAGATTTTGGGCTGAGACAATGGGGTTTTCTAGATATACAATCATGTCATCTGCAAACGGACAATTTGACTTCCTCTTTTCCTAATTGAATACCCTTTATTTCCTTCTCCTGCCTGATTGCTCTGGCCAGAACTTCCAGCACTATGTTGAATAGGAGTGGTGAGAGAGGGCATCCCTGTCTTGTGCCAGTTTTTAGAGGGAATGCTTCCAGTTTTTGCCCATTCAGTATGATACTGGCTGTGGGTTTGTCGTAGATAGCTCTTATTATTTTGAGATACATCCCATCAATACCTAATTTATTGAGAGTTTTTAGCATGAAGCGTTGTTGAATTTTGTCAAAGGCCTTTTCTGCATCTATTGAGATAATCATGTGGTTTTTGTCTTTGGTTCTGTTTATATGCTGGATTACATTTATTGATTTGCGTATGTTGAACCAGCCTTGCATCCCAGGGATGAAGCCCACTTGATTATGGTGGATAAGCTTTTTGATGTGCTGCTGGATTCGGTTTGCCAGTATTTTATTGAGGATTTTTGCATCAGTGTTCATCAAGGATATTGGTCTGAAATTCTCTTTTTTGGTTATGTCTCTGCCAGGCTTTGGTATCAGGACGATGCTGGCTTCATAAAATGTGTTAGGGAGGATTCCCTCTTTTTCTATCGATTGGAATAGTTTCAGAAGGAATGGTACCAGTTCCTCCTTGTACCTCTGGTAGAATTCAGCTGTGAATCCATCAGGTCCTGGAGTCTTCCAAAAAGATTATTTCTACATATCAACAACATAAAATCAAAATACAATTTACGAGTTCAAGACCAGCCTAGCCAACATGGTGAAACCCCGTCTCTACCAAAAAATACAAAATTTAGTTGGGCATTGTGGTGCGCACCTTTAGTCCCAGCTACTCTTGGGAGGCTGAGGTGGGAGATTTGCTTGAACCCGGAAGGCAGAGGTTGCAGTGAGCCAAGATCGCGCTCAGGCCCCAGTTTCTAAATACGGAGCTCTTCTTAAAGGAAGCAGAGCTCCCTGGAAATACAGCTGACACCAGAGCCGGGTCAAGACAAGGACAAGATGAACCTGGAATATATTGTTGGGCCAGAAAGTAAAGAAACACTCAACCGGGCACAGTGGCTCAGGCCTGTAATCCCAGCATTTTAGGAGCCTGAGGCAGGTGGATCATCTAAGGACAGGAGTTCGAGACCAGCCTGGCCAACATGGTGAAACCCCCAATCCCCTAAACCACAGGGCTGGGAGAGCTTTCGGGCTGGTGAATGCATCCGCATGCCCTGAGAGTGGCACTCCCCATGCCACAGGAACAGAAGTGCCTGTGCTTGAGACCCTTCTGGACTTCGCCCTGGGCACCTCCTCATCTGCATCCTTTATGCCTTTTTTTTTCTTTTTTTTGAGATGGGGTCTCACTGTCACCCAGGCCAGAGTGCAGTGGCAGGATCACGACTCACTGTAGCCTCGACTGCCTGGGCTCCAGTGATCCTCTCACCTCAGCCACCCGAGTAGCTGGGACCATAGATGTGCACCATCACGCCTGGCTAATTTTTGTATTTTTAGTAGAGACAGGGTTTCACCATGTTGCCCAGGCTGGTCTCAAACTCATGAACTCAAGTGATCCACCTGCCTCTGACTTCCAAAGTGCTCGGATTATAGACGTAAGCCATCACACCCAGTCTTCTTTACATTTTTGTAATAAACCAGTAGTAGTAATGAAACTGGTTTCCTGAGTTCTGCAAGCCATTCGAGCAAGTTATCCAGCCCGAGGAGGGGGTGGTAGGTCAGAAGTATGTGAGGCCTCGACTTGTGATTGGCATATGAGTTGGGGGGCAGTCTTGTAGGACTGAGCTGTTAACCTATGGGGTCTGATAGTAACTCCTGATAAATATGTCAGGATTGAATTATTGGTGTCCAGAGAGTTGGAGAATTGATTTTCGGTGTGGAAAAAACCCACACATTTGGTGCCAAAAGTGTGAATGGAGAAAGCTTACCTTTAAAATGCTAAATATTTCAAGGATATGATATTTTATTTCTTTTGTCAGAACTCTCTTGGAGTCAAGATTCTGCCACTTGGCCGGGTGCAGTGGCTCACACCTGTAATCCCAGCACTTTGGGAGGCCAAGGTGGGTGGATCACTTGAGGACAAGATTTCGAGACCAGTCTGGCCAACATGGTGAAACCCCATCTCTATCAAAAAATACAAAAATTAGCCGGGTGTGGTGGTGCATGCCTGTAATACCAGCTATTCGGGAGCCTGGGAGGCAGAGGTTTCAGTGAGCCGAGATCACGCCACTGCACTCTCCAGCCTGGGCGGTGACAGAGAGAGACTCTGTCTCAAAAAAAAAAAAAAAAAAAGATTCTACCACCTGGCCAGGGCCTGTGTGTGCCAACATATGTTCTTGTGCCTGCCTGGACGTCCCCTGGCCTCACACAATCATGAATCCTGCCCACAGGCCTGAACACCCACATAATCTACCTCCTTGCGCAGTCACACACTGCATAGCAATGTTTCAGTCAACCACAAACCAGGTATGTGACAGTGGCCCCTAAAATAATACCATATTTTTACTGCACCTTTTCTGTTTAGATACAAAAATATCATTGTGCTGCAATTGCCTCCAGTATTCAGTACAGTAACATGCCTTCAGGTGTGTAGACTAGAAGCAATAGGTTACCATATACCCAGGTGTGGAGTAGTGGATACCAACTAGGTTTGTGTAAATACACTGATGTGCACACAGTGAAATTGCCTAATGACACGCATTTATTAGACCCTATCTCTGTCATTAAGCAACGCATGACGATGCTTCCTTCTGCCTGTTTGGCTGATCTCTCTCCCACTTTCCTCCCATTGGCTTTGCCCCTTGACAAAGGGGCATCTTCAGTGAGCATGTGTGGGCCCCAGGTCCCTGCATCCTTGCTGATCTTGATAATTCTGATCTGATGACTTTTCTGATCCGATAAGCCCTCAATATCCAGGTGTCCATCCTGGAATGTTAACAAGGTAGTGGTTGGAAGTGTGGGCTTAGCCCGGCATGGTGGCTCATACCTGTAATCTCAACACTTTGGGAGGCTGAGATGGGAGGATTACTTGAGCCCAGTAGCTTAAGCCTGGGCTTAAGGCTGAGGTGGGAGGATTGGCCAACATGGCAAAACCCGTCTCTACAAAAATACAAAAATTAGCCAGGCATCGTGGCATGCATCTGTGGTCCCAGTTACTCAGGAGGCTGAGGTGGGAGAACTGCTTGAGCCTGGAAGGTCAAGGCTGCGGTGAGCTATGATCCCATCACTGCACTCCAGCCTGGGCAAGAGAGTGAACCCCTGTCTCACAAAAAAAAAAAAAAAAGAAGAAAAGAAGTGTGGGCTCTGGTGTCACTCAGCTCTGAGTCCCTTTCCTGTTTCGACAGGTGTTAGCTGAATGACCTTGTGCATCAGTTTCTTTTTGTATGAAAAGAGGGAAATAAGAGTACCTGCCCCAGGCCAGGTGCAGTGGCTCACACCTGTAATCCCAGCAATTTGGGAGGCCGAGGCAGGTGGATCTCCTGAGGTCAGGAGTTTGAGATCAGCCTGGCCAACATGGTGAAACTCTGTCTCTACTAAAAATACAAAATTAGCCAGGTGTGGTGGTATGTGTCTGTAATCCCAGCTACTCAGGAGGCTGAGGCAGGAGAATTACTTGAACTCAGGAGGCAGAGATTGCAGTGAGCCAAGATTGCGCCATTTCACTCCAGCCTGGGGAACAAGAGTGAGACTCCGTCTCAAAAAAAAAAAGAAAAAAAAAGAGTACCTGCCCCAAAGAAGTATTGTGGGACTATATGAGGACAAGTACACAAAGCACTTAATAATAGTACCTGGAACATGCTATAATCTCAATACATATCAGATATTATTGTTGTCATTTTTAATTAATTAATGTATTTATTTATCTACTGAGACAGGGCCTCACTCTCTTGCCTAGGCTGGAGTGCAGTGGTACAGTCACGGTTCACTGCAGCCTCGACCTCCCAGGCTCAAGCAGTCCTCCCACCTCAGCCTCCTGAGTAGTTGGGCCTACAGACATGCTAATTTTAGTGGCAGTGACGCCTGGCTAATTTTTGTATTGTTTGTAGAGACAGGGTTTCGCCACATTGCCCAGGCTAGTCTTGAACTCCTGGGCTCAAGCAATCCTTCTGCCTTGGCCTCCCAGGGTATTGGGATTATAGGCGTGAGCCACCACACCCACCCCTATTGTTGCCATTGTTCTAGTTGTTGTGATAGAGGAAATGTTGGGAGGTGGTGTATCAGCCACCTCTGTGTCCTGTGTCATATCCCTGGGCCTTCCCTCTGACCCGGCAGCATCCGAGGGTCTACTCACTTTGCACTGACAGTGTCTTGCTTCAATTGTACAATACACATGTTCAGTTTCTGTCCTGGGGTGTTTGCAGTGCCTGGGGTGAGACACTGAGGTAAGCCTGCTTGGAATACCCACATGCTAGTCTAGAAGTGGGGGAGGTGTCGCTTCCTGGGGTGATCCTCAACCAGTGAGGGTTGGACACCAATGGATAAATGCCTCTCACTATCATTCCTCAAGTGGACAAAACTGAGAAGAGGCTCTTGGCTCTTCAGAAGATTCCAGTGGGCTCACGTCCAGCTGTCCACCACAGTGCTCAACTCAGCAAAACACCCTGGCACTGGTTTTTCTCGTGGCGCATTGGGCCTGCTTCCTAGGGCCACCTCCTACATAAATGATTTGCATAGAAGGCCTTATTTCAGGCTCTGCTTTCAGGTCTAGTCCAGGATAAAACAAGGGACCAGAAGGCCCTAGAAAGCAGCCTCAGGGACAAAATTACCCCCTAGGGATGGATGGCAACAAGGACTCCCTTGCTGGTGATAGGTAGGCAGTGAGAACCCTTAGCACGCCACAGCTCCACAATTCCTAAGACCTTCCCTTGCCATGTGGAATGAGGTTTAGAAAGAAATGAGGCACTAGTGGACGCCAGCATTCCAGCACTTGGGAGTTTGGGGCAATGCTAATTATGTGGATTGTGAAGTTAGTTGGCTTCTCTTAGCTGCCTTAGAAGCTTTGCAAGGAGAAAATGAGAGGCTACGGGTTCAGGGCAAGCTGTGAAACCCTGAGGACAGGGTTTAAGCCACTCTCATTTATCACAGCCAGCCGGAAGGCTGTGCTGAAAGCCAATTCCAGGATCTGATCAAAAGGGTGGGGCGACCATGGAGGAGATGGAATGAGCACATCTAGCAGTTCTGCTCTGCTAACTTCTGACACTGACAGGGGCGGGGTGGGCCTTGGGATGTGGACATTTGAGAATATGAAACTCCCAATGCCCGCAAGCTCTCTTGAGAAGGAGAACAGCCCCTCTTATTAGAAGACCTCACATGAGGCAGGCGCTTCACAATATTTTTTAAATTATTGTGGTAAGTTATACATAAGATAAAATTTACCATTTTACCATTTTAACCAATTTTAGGTGTGTAATTCAATGGTATTAAAAACATTCATTCATATTGCTGGGTGCAATAGCTCATGCCTGTAATCCCAGCACTTTGGGAGGCCAAGGCAGGCGAATCACTTGAGGTCAGGAGTTTGAGACCAGCCTGGCCGACATGGTGAAACCTCGTCTCTACTAAAAATACAAAAATTAGCTGGGTGGTGGTGAGTGCCTGTAATCCCAGCTACTTGGGAGGCTGAGGCACAAGAATCGCTTGAACCTGGGAGGCAGAGGTTGCAGTGAGCCAAGATCATGCCACTGCACTCCAGCCTGAGCAACAGAGACTCTGTCTCAAACAACAAAAACAAAACTCATATTATTGTGCAACCATCACCACCTTCCATCTTTTTTCCAGAACTTTTTTGTCTTCCCAAACTGAAATGCTGTACCCGTTAGCCAGTCACTCCTCATTGTCCCCTGCCCCCAGCCCCTGGGAACCACCATTCTATTTGCTTCACTACATTTTGCTTGTCTTCTTTAAGATTCATCCTTGTCTCCCCTATAGCTTAATAACCAGGGTCGGGTCTCAGCGGAGCCTGACGGGAAAGGCAGTTCCTGATGTGCGCGGCGATTGCTGAGCCACACAAAGACTGCAGTGTCTGCGGGTGCACTCCTCCAGGAGCCAGAGGAGCCCACAGCAGCGTGGGTCTGAGCGTGCTGAGGTGGTGAGCATGGATATAAGACGAGATCAGGAAATGGAGGGCCAGGCGAGGCGGCTCACGCCTGTAATCCCAGCACTTTGGGAGGCCGAGGTGGGTGGATCACTTGAGGTCAGGAGTTGAAGACCAGCCTGGCTAACATGGCAAAACCCTGTCTCTATTACGAAATACAAAAATTAGCCGGGCATGGTGGCACATGCCTATAATCCCAGCTACTTGAGAGGCTGAGGCAGGAGAATCGCTTGAACCCGGGAGGCGGAGGTTGCAGTGAGCCAAGATCGCACCACTACACTCCAGCCTGGGTGACACAGCCGGACTCCATCTCCAAAAAAAAGGAAATGGAGGTTTAGTGTCATATCAAGGACACCTGGAACTGGCCCTAAACATGCACGATGGGTCTCCTTGAAGCTTGGATCCCACAGGACTCTACAGCTGAGTGGTCCAATACAGGATCCACAGCAAACCAGAGGCAGTGCTACATTCTGAGGGAAATAGGGCAGTTGTACTTGTTAAAATGATAGGATTTTGCATATGCTGGGTTAAATAAAATATATTATTCCAATTCATTTCACCTGTTTCTCTTCTTTTTCTTCCTTCCTTCCTTCCTTTTCTTTTCTTCTTTTCTCTTTTCTTTTCTTTCTTTTCTTTTTTTAACGCAGGGTCTCACTCTGTTGCCCAGGCTGGAGTGCTGTGGCGCAATCTCGGCTCACTGCAACCTCTGCCTCCCAGATTCAAGCAATTCTTGTGCCTCAGCCTCCTAAGTAGACGGAATTACAGGTGCCCGCCACTATGCCCAGCTAATTTTTTGGTATTTTTAGTACAGACGGGGTTTCACCATGTTGGCCAAGCTGGTCTTGAACTCCTGACCTGAAGTGATCCACCCACCTCGGCCTCCCAAAGTGCTGGGATTATAGGCGTGAGCCACCGTACCTGGCAATCTTTTCATTTTTTTGTGTGTGTCTACTAGAAAGAGTGAAAAGTGCCCATGTGGCTGACATTATATTTCTATTGGACAGTGCTGACCAGAGGAAAATATCATGGAGATGCCAGACAGGTGTCAGCAGAATATTGAAGAGTCAGAAGAATCAGAGAAGGATGCATGTTTGGATGAATTTATTCTGGGAGACCCTTTGTTTACTAAAGAGATTCAGGTCCAGGCACGGTGGCTCAGGCTTGTAATTCCAGCAGTTTGGGAGGCCGAGGCAGGCAGATCATCTGAGGTCAGGAGTTTGAGACCAGCCTGGCCACCATGGTGAAACCCCATCTCTACCAAAAATACAAAAATTAGCTGGGCGTGGTAGCGGGTGCCTGTAATTCCAGCTACTTGGGAGGTTGAGGCATGAGAATCACTTGAACTGGGGAGGTGGAGATTGAAGTGAGCCAAGATCACGCTACTGAACTCCAGCCCGGGCAACAGAGTGAGACTCCATCTCAAAAAAAAAAAAAAAAAGAGAGAGAGAGACAAGAGAGAATATAAAAGGCCACATGAAGACAAAGGCAGAAGTTGAAGGGAGGCAACCACAAGCAATGTCTGGAGCCCCAGAAGCTGGAAGAGGCAAGGAGGGTCCTCCCCACAACTTTTGGAGGGAGCACGGCTCTACAGACACCTTGGTTTTGGACTTCTGGCCTCCAGAACTGCGAAATGGTTGCTCTAAGCCACTAACTTGTGGTCATTTGTGGCAGCAGCCCTAGGGGACTAAAACATTCTCCCTCCCCACAACTCAACTCCGTGGGCTATCTCCCTGGAACATGACTGGGAAAGGCAGCACATCAAGGCACACCTTTGGCATTAGCTAAATCTGGAGGGCTAGCTAAATCATGAACATCAATATCTACTTCTTTTTTTTTTTTTTTGAGATGGAGTCTTGCTCTTGTCGCCCAGGCTGTAGTGCAGTAGCACGATCTTGGCTCACTGCAACTTCTGCCTCTTAGGCTCAAGTGATTCTCCTGCCTCAGCCTCCCGAGTAGCTGGGACTACACACATGCACCACCACACCCAGCTAATTTTTGTATATTTAGTAGAGATGGGGTTTTTGCCATGTTGGCCAGGCTGGTCTCGAACTCCTGACCTCAAGTGACCTACCTGCCTTGGCCTCAAGTTTGCTTTTTGTTCATGGAAATCAGCTTCATAAAAAGCATCTTACCCTGAGATGTAGTTTGTTTCTGTAAATTTCAGAAGTTGAGTTCAGAATAGACATATCCGGATTTATAAGAATCACAGGCTTCTGAAATATAAGAGGGAAAATAATTTACTTAGGATATGTGACCAGCAAGGCTGTTTTTAAAAAACCTATTTCTAGCAGCTGGGTGGCCTGACAGAACCAGGTATTAACTAATTTTTTCCTGGACTGTGTTAAATAATTTATTCTTGAAAATGTTAGCTGGGCATAATGCCTCATGCCTGTAATCCCAACACTTTGGGAGGCCGAGGCAGGAAGATTGGTTGAGCCCAGGAGTTCGAGACCAGCTTGGGCAATATAGCAAGATATATGTCTCTACCAAAAAAAAAAAAAAATTAGTCAGACATGGTGGTGCACACCTGTAGTCCCAGCTACTCAGGAGGCTGAGGTGGGAGGACTGCTTCAGCCCAAGAGGTAGAGGGTGCAGTGAGCTGAGATTGTGCCACTGCACTCTAGCCTGGGTGACAGAGTGAGAGTCTCAAAAAAAAAGGAGAAAGGCAGGAAAGAAAGAAAGAGAGAGAAAGAAAAGAAAGAAAAAGAAGAAAGAAAGAAGAAAGAAAGAGAAAGAAAGAGAAAGAAAGAAAGAAAAAGAAAGAAAGAAAGAAAGAAAAGAGAAAGAAAGAGAAAAGAAAGAAAAAAAAGAAAAAGAGAAAGGGAGGGGAGGGAAGGAAGGAAGGAAAGGAAAGGAAAGGGAAGGAAGGAAGGAAGGAAGGAAGGAAGGAAGGAAGGAAGGAAGGAAGGAAGGAAGGAAGGAAATGTTTGAGTAGTGATCCTGTATCCTCCTCTCTGGGTTTTTTTTCTATGACATTCCCCCACCACATCTTTCCCTCTTCCTCACCCTCCATCTCCTGATGAGATTTTTTAGGAGCTGGGGTGCTGGTTGCTATTGGTTCCTTGCAGTGTGCCTGCGTTGCTCCCATCCACCCCATTAACGGGCTCCTGAAGCCCCTGAATATAATGACATCAGAGGGACCACCTGTCTCATTTCACCAGTACCTCTTATCCCAACCTGTGGCTCACCTTGCTTTCTTGGTGCCACCTCCTGGAACACAGGGGTGGCATACTGCAGCTCCTGGGAGTGTTTGGCCTCTGGGCAAAAGATAAGGAATAGGAGTTATTGGGCCAATTATCTGAATTTCTAAGCTCATGAGGGCAGTGGGATAGACTTTGCAGAACACGCTCACCATCTTGGGCTGTGGAAACACACGGCCTGGATCCCACTTCTGGCACAGATTCCCCCTCTGTAAAATGAGAATGACATAAACTGGGAGTTGGTGGTGTTTGTGTTAGAAAAGGTGGGTAAATTGCTCAGCAATGCGTCTGGAATGTGGCCATGTTGGCTGAGATTGTTCCATTGTCAGCTGATGATAGGGTTTGGCTGTGTCCTCACCCAAATCACATCTTGAATTGTAGTCCCCATAATCCCCATGTGTCATGGGAGGGACCGGGTGGAGATAATTAAATCCTGGGGGTGGTTTCTGTTATACTCTTCTAGTGATAGTGAGTGAGTTCTCACAAGATCTGATGGTTTAATAAGGGGTCTCCCCCTTCCCTTGGCTCTCATTCTTCTCTCTCCTGCCGCCTTGTGAAGAAGGATGTGTTTGCTTCACCTTCCACCATGACTGTAAGTTTCCCGAGGCCTCCCAAGCCCTGCGGAAATGTGAGTCAATTAAACCTCTTTCCTTTATCAATTACCCCATCTCAGGTATGTCCTTATAGCAGCATGAGAATGGACTAATACACCAGCCAAGGTGCTGGGTCTTGTTGACTGCAAAGCAATGTGCAATGCCTGCTTTGAGAGGTGACCATAAAAGACTGTGAAACGCAGTGTGGATCATTCTGAACAGATGTGAAAAATCTCCAAGATATGTTGTTACATGAAAAAAAACAAAATCATGGTGTAGAAAGTCATACCTACAATATGCTACAATCACTACCATTTGTTTATTATACACACAGAATATCTGTGGAAGGATTTAAAAAACTAGTTATTACCCCTAGAAAGTGGGACTGGGCATCAATAGACATTGAACTCTATCCCTTTTGCTCCACTCCCCACTCCCGTATGTCTGTACAACCTTAACAAAATAAAAAGACAAAAACCTGAAACCACCCAAAACACACAACAAAATTCTCTTACTTGCTTGTTTTTCAAGGATATTTGCATAGATTCCAACTTCCACGGCTGGGCCTCCACAGTCCCTGGGCACATTATTTCTCATAGCTTTTCCTACGTGAATTGGTACAGAATCATCAAATTAAACCAATTCAGCCACATTTTTCTCATCTCCTCAGCCAAGGAGCAGAATTCCCCCAAAGTTCTGAAACGAAGAATGATTTGCTCCAATGGCCCAAACTGTTGTCTAACAAAGGAAAACTACAGACTCAACAGGCAGTCTAGACATGGCTTCTCCAAGCCAGGGGCCGTTCTGATTTATTTTCCTGGCTTTCAGAGGAACGTGCTTTGCCTATCAGATTATGCCTGAACTAGCCAGACTTATTTTCTTTGCTTCGCTGAAGAGAATAGTCTGCGGAAGCTTTGTAATATCTTCAAGAGGGTGTAAATGGCCTACTGAGTTGTTTTTTTTTTTTTAAGATGGAGTCTCGCTTTGTCGCCTGGGCTGGAGTGCAGTGGCACCATCGTGATCTCGGCTCACTGCAACCTACACCTCCCGGGTTCAAGCGATTCTCCTGCCTCAGCCTCCCAAGTAGCTGGGATTACAGTTGTGCACCACCATGCCTGGCTAATTTTTGTATTTTTTTGAGACGGAGTCTTGCTCTGTTGCCCAGGCTGGAGTGCCATGGTGCAATCTCCGCTCACCACAACCTACGCCTCCTGGTTTCAAGTGATTCTCCTGCCTCAGCCTCCAGAGTAGCTGGGATTACAGGCATGCGTCACGATGCCTGGCTAATTTTTTGTATTTTTAGTAGAGGCGGGGCTTCACCATGTTGGCCAGGCTGGTCTCAAACTCCTGACTTCAGGTGATCAAAGTGCTGGGATTACAGGCATGAGCCACTGTGCCCGGCCAGCCTCGCTGAATTCTATTGTAGCTCCAGCCAGTAACCAAAAATATTAATGCCACTTTTGCAAGAACCTGGACTTTTTATAAGAAGGAGAAATATGTTTCTAAGACATATGAGATGTGGGCCAGGATGCAGTGGCTCACGCCTGTAATCCCAGTGCTTTGGGAAGCTGAGGTGGGAGGATCACTTGAGGCCAGGAATTCAAGACCAGCCTGGGGAACACAGTGAGACCTTGTCTCTAAAAAGAATTTTGTAATTAAAAAAAAACAACAACTGTAATCCCAGCACTTTGGGAGACTGAGGCAGGAGGATGGTTTGAGTCCAGGAGTTCAAGACTAGCCTGGGAAACATGGTGAAACCTACAAAAAAAAAAAAAATTAGCCGAGCATGGTGGTGTGTGCCCGTGGTCCCAGCTACTCAGATAGCTGAGGCAGGAGGAGGCCTGGGAAGTCGAGGCTGCAGTGAGCCATGATTGCGCCACCGCACTCCAGCTTTGGGTGATGGAAGGGAGATCTTGTCTCAAAAAAAATAAAAAATGTTGGGCGCGGTGGCTCACCAGCCCCAGCACTTTGGGAGGCCGAGGTGGGCAGATCACGAGGTCAGGAGTTCAAGAGCAGCCTGGCCAACATAGTGAAACCCCATCTCTACTAAAAACACAAAAATTAGCCTAACGTGGTGGCAGGCGCCTGTAATCCCAGCTACTCGGGATGCTGAGGCAGGAGAAACGCTTGAACCTGGGAGGCGGAGGTTGCAGTGAGCAGAGATTGTGCCACTGCACTCCAGCCTGGGCAACAGAGGGAGACTCTGCCTCAAAAAAAAAAAAAAAAATTTAGCCAAGAGTTGTGGTGCATACCTGTATTCCCAGCTACTAGGGAGGCTAAGCTGGGAGGTTACAGTGAGCTATGATGGCACTACTGCACTCCAGCCTGGGCAACAGAGTGAAGCCCCATCTCTAAAAAAAATGCAATGAAATGAAATAAAATCTTAAAGATGCATCAGATGTATAACTTGTGACCTCTGTGTTCAAGTTTTATGTCAACTGAGTCCCTGACTTCTCTGAGTTGTGACTCTCTGGAGATGGTTCTCAATTGGTTCTCTTGCCAGTTCTAACAATATCTCCATGGCCCATTCCACAATTCAGAACACTGAGGCTCAGAAGCAACAGCCTGAGGGCTTGTCCAACAGCCCTCAGCTTGCTGATGGGCGCCAGTGCTGAGACACAAACTGTCTTTTGTGTAAATCTTCATATCCTTCTGCACTCATGTGCCAAATGAAAAAAACACTTTGAAGTCTTAACCAGCTGTGGCCATAAGATGTGAGGAATGAAAAGCAGAAACTGGGCTGAGTGCAGTGGCTCACGCCTGTAATCCCAGCACTTTGGGAGGCTGAGGTGGGAGGATCACCTGAGTCCAGGAGTTCAAGACCAGCCCAGGCAACATAGTGAGACCCCCATCTCTAAAAAACATTTTTTTAAAAAAGCTGTAACTGAGGCTTCTAATAACAATGACAAGTTTTCTGCTGGATGTAGCACTTAAGGTGGGGAAGAGAGAAATGATGCTTTTTTGTTTCTGTTCTTGTTTTTTTGAGTCTGATGTGTTTAATAAAGTTTTTTAAAAAAAATCTTATAGTAGAATAGATTATACTTTTACACTGAAAATCTAGAAAGCACAGAAATGTAGAAAGAAAAAATACATATATATTAGGTTGGTGCAAGAATAACTGTGGGCCGGGCATAATGGCTCGCATCTGTAATCCCAGCACTTTGGGAGGCTGAGGCGAGCAGATCACCTGAGGTCAGGAGTTCAAGACCAACCTGACCAACATGGTGAAACCCTGTCTTTACTAAAAATACATGGTGGTGGGTGCCTGTAATCCCAGTTACTCAGGAGGCTGAGGCAGGAGAATCACTTGAACCAGGGAGACAGAGGCTGCTGTGAGCCGAGATTGCACCACTGCACTCCAGCCTGGGCAACAGAGCAAGACTCCATTTCAAAAAAAAAAAAGTAATTGTGAGTTTTGCCATAAAAGTAATGGCAAAAATTGCAATTACTTATGCACCAACCTAATATTTTTAATACTTCCAGCTCCAAACAATTGTAAACCTTTCGAAGGTGTCTTTTGTGCTAATGAGATGACGCTTGTTTGTCCTCATGCACTGAGGCTCCCCTACGTATGTGGCAGATCTAGAGTCACTCAAGGCAAAGCTCTCGCTTGAGGCACTTGCAGTCAGGAGCAGCCACACCACTTGCAGCTCCCAGTGCGAAACGAACACTATTCACAGGCCTTAAACTTGTGTTTAATTAAGAACACAAGTTCTTGGCCTGGCACAGTGGCTCACGCCTATAATCCCAACACTTTGGGAGGCCGAGGTGGGAGGATCGTTTGAGCCCAAGTGTTCGAGACCAGCCTGGGCAACATAGTGAGGCCCCGTCTCTATTTAATATAGAATAAAAAAGAAGAGAGAGAGAGAAAAAAGAAAAAGGAACACAAGTTCTTAAAGTCATGACCAAGTACATCTTTCACAAGCAGTCATACAAGGAAGAGAAAAGGGCCTCTTGTTTAAAAACATTAATAATTGCACACCCACGTTCCTAGCATTATTAAACAATAGACAAAAGGTGGAAGCAACCCGGGTACCCATGGGGGATAAATGGATAAACAAAGTATGGTGTATTTATGTACAATGGGGCATTCTTCAGTCTTATCAAGGAAGGAAATTCTGACACATACGACAACATGGATGAATCTTGAGGACATTAATCGAAGTGAAATAAGCCAGTTATGAAAGGACAAATGCTTCCACTTCTATGAGGTGCCTAGAGGAGTCAAACTAATAGAGATAGAAAGCATAATGCTGGTTGGCAGAGCCTGGGGGAAGAGGGGATGGGGAGCTAGTGTGTAATGGGGACAGAGTTTCAATTTGGGAAGATGAAAAAGTTCTGGACATGGATGGTGGAGAAGTGTGCATGACAATGGGAATGTGCTTAATGCCACTGAACTATGCATTTAAGCATGGTTAAAGTGGCCAATTTAGTGTTATGTATATTTTACCACCATTAACAATTTTTAAAAGAGTGTTCAAAAAATTATTAAGACTTTCAAGATGCGGCCAGGAGCAGTGGCTCACGCCTGTAATCCCAGCACTTTGGGAAACTGAGGCAGGCGGCTCACCTGAGGCTAGGAGTTCGAGACCAGCCTAGCCAACATGGCGAAACCCTATCTCTACTAAAAATACAAAAAATTAGCTGGGTGTGGTGGCAGACACCTGTAATCCCAGCTTCTCGGGAGGCTGAGGCAGGAGAATTGCTTGAACCCAGGAGGCGGAAGCTGCAGTGAGCCGAGATCGCACCACTGCACTCCAGCCTGGGGAAACAAGAGCAAAATTTGGTCTCAAAAATAAATAAATAAATAAATACCAAATGTGGAGTTCTTCTTGGCACAGGGCCCTGTGTGACTGCACAGGCTGCACGTCTGTGAAGCCAGCTCTGCTTGCCCTCAATCAGAAAAGGCTTTCCCTGGAGAAAGAATTACCCTCTGCATGAACCGTTCAGGAAGTCTATTCCATTCCCGCCCCCCTTTCTCATCTTTTCCTCCTATTTTCATTTTCTCCCTATTCTAGTTCCAATCCCCTTTTCTCTTTCTCCTCACCCACTGTCCTGCTGTCTGTATCCCAAACCCATGGGAAAACGGGTGGTAAAGCAACTAAAAGAACTTACTTGCTTTGTATTTGGGCAGTACCCAAAAAGCCAGAATTAGGATTATCACCACCAGCAGCAGTAATAACCCCGGAAGTAGTAGCTTCAGACAGAAAGGACAGCTGTCTCCGCCTGGAAGAAGACAGCATCCATTGGTGACCATAGCATTTTCTTTTCCAATGACATTAAGCCAGTAAGTGTTTTAGAAAAGGTGATGTCTCCCAAGTTAACCAATGTACTATGCACCCAGGTTCCCAAGTGGTCATGACATCTAAAACTCATGGGACTTATTAGTCAATAAAGTTCTTGACCAGGCGTGGTGGCTCACACCTGTAATCCCAGCACTTTCGGAGATCAAGGTGGGAGGATCGCCTGAGGCCAGGAGTTTGAGACCGGCCTGGGCAACATAGTGAGGCCCTGTTTCTACAAAATAAATACATAAATAAAAATTAGCCAGTAGTGATGGCATGTGCCTATGATCCCAGCTACTCAGGAGGCTGAGGCAGGGGGATCGCTTGAGCCCAGGAGGTGGAGACTGCACTGAGCTATGATTGTGCCACTGCACTCCAGCCTGAGTGACAGAACCAGACCCTGTCTCAATAAATAAATAAGTTAATAAATAAATAAAAATAGGTTGAGCTCAGTGGCTCACACTTGTAATCCTAGCACTTTGGGAGGCCAAAGTGGGTAGATTACCTGAGGTCAGGAGTTCGAGACCAGCCTGGCCAACATGGTGAAACCCCGTCTCTCCCCAAAATATAAAAATTAGCTGGGCCTGGTGGCGTGTGCCTGTATTTCCAGCTACTTGGGAGGCTGAGGCATGAGAATCGCTTGAACCCAGGAGGCGGAGGTTGCAATGAGCTGAGATCATGCCATTGCACTCCAGACTGGGTGAGTGAGACTCCATCTCAAATAAATAAATAAATAAATAAATAAATAAATAAATAAATAAAATAAAATAAAAATAATAAAGTTTAAAAAGTCATGACCAAGCACATCTTCCATAGGGGCCACCAAAGAAGAGAAAAGCAGCAAAGCATTTAACAGGACGAACACCAGCAACATTTCTGGGGTCATGAGCACCAGAAAAGCCTGGGTGTTTACTGGGCGAGGCCCTGAGCCCTGGCAGCATGTTTTGTGTCATCCAAACAACCGCCAGTTGTTGAGTTTTAGCTGCAGGCCAGACAATGTGTCAGGCACTTCGCCTGTGTTGCCTTTTTTATCCCATTGGCATCACTCCCATTTTATAGATGAGGTGAGTAAGGCTCAGAGAGGTAAAATGACTTTCCTAAGGTCACACAGCCAGTGAATGGAAGGGCTGTGACTCATAGCCAAGTGCCTGACTCCAGCAGGCTGCCTCACTTGTTAGATCACGCTCACTGAATACCAGGGTGTGGGCTCTGTTCTGAGGATGTGGCTGGGTGAATTGGTCAATGTCCAAGTGTGCCTTGTGCCTTTGCTAACCTAGTTTTTCTTTTCTTTCTTCCTCTTTATCT
Source organism: Hylobates moloch (assembly GCF_009828535.3). Taxonomy (NCBI): domain Eukaryota; kingdom Metazoa; phylum Chordata; class Mammalia; order Primates; family Hylobatidae; genus Hylobates; species Hylobates moloch. The sequence goes on from NW_026652294.1 coordinate 47,673,673, forward strand.
TTTTTCTTTCAGACAGGGTCTCGCTCTGTTGCGCAGGCTGGAATGCAGGGCACGACGATCACAGCTCACTGCAGCCTCGACCTCTCAGGCTCAAGCAATCCTCCTACCTCATCCTCCGAGTAGCTGAGACCACAGGCATGCACCACCACATTCGGCTAATTTTTTTTATTTTCTGTAGAGACAGGGGTTTTGCCATGTTGCCCAGGCTGGTCTCAAACTCCTGGGCTCAAGTGATCTGCCAGCTACAACCTTCCAAAGTGCTGGGATTACAGGTGTGAGCCACTGCACACGACCTAGTTTTCCTTCTATCCTTCTACCTTGACAAATGCACCTTCAGAAGGACCTGGAATGTCAGGTTTGAATCTGGAATTCTCAGACTTTCCAGAGTTTGGCATCAGGACGTAGCAGCATGGACAGAACCCACTGAAGTCCCGGGCTGCCCCGCTCCCCACCTGGGCTCTGACCTGCACCCTAAGGGGCCTTGCATGCACATGGACGCCCCAGCCCACATGTGCAAACTCCATCCACACCCCCCATAAACAGCTCCCTTGGCTCAGGTCCAGGGATGCTCATACCCTCACTGTGGGCCACTCTCAGGAGGATGAGCTGGGGGAGAGACTGGTACAGGCCCTGGAAATGGGTTCTGATCTGATTGGGCAGGGGATTTGGGTTCAGGTACCCAGAGTGTGGAGCAGAAAAGTGGGAGTATAGGGTCCAGGTGGGTGCATCCCCATGGCTCCCTGAACCCCTCAGCCTAGGGGAAGGTGCATAGCTCAGAGGTACCAGACCAGAGCCCACCAAACGCAGGGCTTGGCCAAAGGCCTCTCTTGCCCTGAGCCAAGGGTGGTGCAGGAATCTGGACTCACCATCATTAGGAGTGGAGCAATAAACAGCCAAGCAGGAGGGCATGGTATTAGAAATCAGTACAAGATGGCCAGGCACAGTGGCTCACACCTGTTATCCCAGCATTTTGGGAGGCCGAGGTGGGCAGATTGCTTGGGGCCAGGAGTTCGAGACCAGCCTGGCCAACATGGTGCAAACCCGTCTCTACTGAAAATACAGAAATTAGCCAAGTGTGGTGGGCCGGTGTCTGTAGTCCCAGCTACTGAGGAGGCTGAAGCATGAGAATCTCTAGAACCTGGGAGGCAAAGGTTGCAATGAGCTGAGATCGCACCACTGCACTCCAGCCTGGGCAACAGAGTGACACTCTGTCAAAAAAGAAAGAAAGAAAGAAGAAAGAGAGAAAGGAAGGAAGGAAGGAAGGAAGGAAGGAAGGAAGGAAGGAAGGAGAGAGAGAGAGAGAGAGAGAGAAAGAAAGAAAGAAAGAAAGAAAGAAAGAGAAAGAAAGAAAGAAAGAAAGAAAGAAAGAAAGAAAGAAAGAAAGAAAGAAAAGAAAGAAGGAAAGAGAGAGAGAAAGGAAGGAAGGAAGGAAGGAAGGAAGGAAGGAAGGAAGGAAGAGAAAGAAAGAAAGGCATACAAGATGACGAATAAAGAAAACCAGGCTGGGCGCGGTGGCTCACGCTTGTAATCCCAGCACTTTGGGAGGCCGAAGCGGGTGGATCACGAGGTCAGGAGATCGAGACCACTGTGAAATCCTGTCTCTACTAAAAATACAAAAAATTAGCTGGGTGTGGTGGCGGGCGCCTGTAGTCCCAGCTACTCCAAGAGGCTGAGGCAGGAGAATGGCGTGAACCCGGGAGGCAGAGCTTGCAGTGAGCCGAGACTGCACCACTGCACTCCAGCCTGGGCGACAGAGAGAGACTCCGTCTCAAAAAAAAAAAAAACCAAAAAAAAACAAACAAAAAAAGAAAACCAAAACACCTGGCAGTTCCAAGAGAGATGCAAATTGGAAGGGCAGGGCAGAAAGTTTTGCCACAAGTCCCCCTCCTGTTCCAGCTTCTAGGATTTTCTATGGTTCCTTTATGGCAGAAAGCAACCCCATGAGAGTTTGCGTGGACTCTGTCAAAGGGACCCTTCATGTGGAAACAGGTGGCCACAGTGGGAAATGGGCGGGCAGAGGAGCAGCTGCAGTTTCTGGAAGCGAGTTCAGACCTGGCTGAAGGAACTCAGGTCGCTCTTACCTGTTGAGGGCATGGTGACAGGTTGACTGTATGTTGCATAGTTAGGCAATCTGTTTTTAGCTTCACACCTATACTCTTCCTCTTCTCCAGGATTCTTCTTGGTTAAGTTAAATTCAGCAGGCTCCCTGTCGTACTTGGAAATAGCTGGTGATATGGCAACATGATTTTCAAAGAAAGTGTAATTGATGGGCAGCGAGCCATTGACTGAGAGGCAATGTAATGTTATATGTCGGTCTGTTTCTATTTGCATGGCCATAATGTTCAGCACTGGGGCAGTCACTGGGTCTGGAAGAATGAAAGTGAACATGAAAAGGATAAACAGACTGGGTGCGCTCACTCAGACCACAAATATGAGTGGAACCCTTACTCCATTCCAGGCTGTGGAACCAAAATGAACGACCCCCTTCCTGAGAAGTCAAGAAGCTCACGGCCCACTGAGAAAGGCCAATGGCCATGTGGCCAACCCCGTGCAGTGTGTTGTTAGCTGAGGTTCTCAGCCCAGTGCTGAGAAAACCAGAGTGTGGAGGGCATCTCTCTGCTTTGAGGAACTGGGGTGCAAGCTTGCCCTTCCTAGAATTCACAATCTATTTATTGTTAATAATGAATATAATTTTGTCAATGATCCAGTTCTAAGTATGAAGTTGAGAAGTGGTTTTTTATGTTTATTTTTTATAAACATAGGGTCTTACCATGTTGGCCAGGTTGGTCTTGAACTCCTGGCCTAAAGTGACCCTCCCACCTTGAATTCCCAAAGTGCTGCGGTTACAGGCAGGAGCCACCACACCCGGCCGAAGAAGTGCTTTTATTCTCAATCCTTGTAAATTTGTAGTGGGTTTTTTTTAATCCAAAAATATCATTTTATTTTCAATGTATTTATTTATTCAGAGACAGAGTTTTTGCACTTTCGACCATGCTGGAATGAAATGGCACAATTATAGCTCATTGTAACCTCAAACTCCCAGGCTCGAGCGATCCTCTGCCTCAGCCTCCCCTGAGGCTGGCAGGTGCACACTGCTGGCTAATTTTTAAATGTTTTGTAGAGACAGGGTCTCGCTATGTTGCCTGGGCTGGTCTCAAACTCATGGCTTCAAGTGATTTTCCCTCCTCAGCCTCCCAAAGTGCTGGGATTTCAGGTGTGAGCCACCATGCCCAGCCCCCAAAATATCGTTTTCTCTAACTGTGCTTTTATTTATAGAACTCAGCTGCACAATTATCTTTCACTTCCTCTAAAGAGAAGGCAGTAACCCTGCTAACTAGATTCAAGAGAAATTCTCAACAGGAAATGGGTCTGCTACACTCTGTTAGATAATAGCCTATTCTATGACCTAACAGAAAAACCCAGCTATACATGTTATTATACATATATAAAACGCATTAATAAGACAGTATTATAGGAAAGGAAGAAAAGTTAAGTATCTATTATGTGCCAGGCATGCCATTCACATGATCTCATTTGACCTTCACGACAGTCCTGCAGTGTGGATAGTATCATGCCCATTCCACAGATGAACCAACTGTGCTTCAGACAGATTGAGAAATTTGCCCAAGGTCACACAGCTAGTAAATGGCTGAGTCAAGACTGACTTCAAGGGTCCACACTTAAAAACATTTTTTTTTTAAATTTACTTTCTTTTCTGTTTTGAGACGGAGTCTCACTGTGTCACCCAAGCTGGAGTGCAGTGACACGATCTCAGCTCATTGCAACCTCTACCTCCCAGGTTCAAGTAATTCTCCTGCCTCAGCCTCCCAAGTAGCTGGGGATTACAGGTGCCCACCACCATGCCTGGCTAATTTTTGTATTTTTAGTACAGAGAGGGTTCCACCATGTTGACCAGACTGGTCTTGAACTACTGACCTCAAGTGATCTGCCCCCACTGGACCTCCCAAAGTGCTGGGATTACAGGCGTGAGCCACCACAGCTGGCCCTGTGTTCTCTTTAAACATTTGATGAGTGAGCACTTTGGGAGGCCGAGGCGGGCAGATCACGAGGTCAGGAGATTGAGACCATCCTGGCTAACATGGTGAAACCCCGTCTCTACTAAAAATACAAAAAAAAAAAAAAAATTAGCCAGGCGTGGTGGCAGGCGCCTGTAGTCCCAGCTACTCGGGAGGCTGAGGCAGGAGAATGGCATGAACCTGGGAGGCAGAGCTCGCAGTGAGCCGAGATGGTGCCACTGCACTCCAGCCTGGGCAACAGGGCAAGATCCATCTCAAAAAAAAAAAAAAATTGATGAGTGAATGAGTGATTAATGAATTTGTGTTTGTGGCTCATTGTTTCAACCCTTACTGGGTTGGGGACAACACTATGTTTCAGGCCTCATTAAAAGCCCAGTAGTACAATTGCTTGCATGGAGTAGGTACTCAGTAGTGCCTATTGATCTGGCCTAACTGAAGATAATATAGTTTTATAATCTACCAAGATAGTTTTATTACCGGACTGTGTAAGTACCCTAACAAATTGCAGGAAGGTCGTGCACAGAAAACATATGAACTGATGGGCTTATTGCCGAGCGCAGCAGGAGTCTGACCACTAGAGAATGCCATCAACTATGTTCCTGCCTTCACATATCCATCATATTCCAGTAACATGTTTGCAGGGATTTTCCCCCTCCTTCTTCCTTTTCCTTTCACAAGGAATACACTCAGTTTATGTCCAAAGATCATTGGGATTTTTTTTTTTTCTTGAGACAGGGTGTCTCTCTGTCACCCAGGCTGCAGTGCAGTGCTGCAATCACAGCACACTGCAGCCTTGAACTCCTGGGCTGAGGCAATCCTCCCAACTCAGCCTTCTGAGTAGTTGGCACTATAGGCATGCCACCACGCTCAGCTACATATATATATTTTTTAACTTTTTGTAGACACATGGTCTCCATATAGTTCCCAGGCTGGTCTCAAATTCCTGGGCTCAGGTGATCCTCCCGCCTCAGCCTCCCAAAGTGCTGGGATTATACCTGTGAGACACTGCACCTGGCCAAGATAATTGGTTCTAACCTGGAGTCCGTAGCATTCTCTAAAACCTTATGCAGAAATTTGTATATGTAGTTTTATGAGCATTTCTCTGGAGAAGATATTCATTGCCGTCATTAGATTATTAAGACAGTTATAACCTAAACAGCTAAGAATCACTGAGCTACAGCAATGTCACCCAGAGAACTTTCTGTGATGATGGGAATGGTCTACATCTGTGTTGTCCAATGTGGCAGCCACCAGCTACAGGTGTGGCTACCAAGCCTTGAAATGTAACTGAGACTGTGGAGTGAAATTTTTTATTTCATCTAATTTTAATTAACTTGATTTTAATTATGGCACGTGCTTGTAATCCAAGCTATTCAGGATGCTGAGGTGGGAGGATCTCTTAAGAACAGGAGTTTGAGGCTGCAATGGGCTTTGATTGCCTGTGAGTAGCCTCTGCACTCCAGCCTGGGTGACATAGGCTATTAAATAAATTTTGGCCAGGAGCAGTGGCACACGCCTGTAATCCCAGCACTTTGGGAGGCTGAGGTGGGTGGATCACCTGAGGTCAGGAGTTCAAGACCAGCCTGGTCAACATGGTGAAACCCCATCTCTATTAAAAATACAAAAATTAGCTGGGCATGGTGGTGCATGCCTATAATCCTAGCTACTCGGGAGGCTGAGGTGGGAGAATTGCTTGAACTTGAAAGGCAGAGGTTGCAGTGAGCTGAGATCATGCCACTGCACTACAGCCTGGGTGACAGGGCAAGACTCCATCTCAAAAAAATTTAAATAAATGAATAAATAAATAAATAAATAAAATAAAATAAAACAAAACAAACAAATAAATTTAAACAGTACCGTACTGGATAACATAGACATAGAGGACCACTCAAGAGTTATCAGGAAGTCAGGGTCCCTACGCTTTGAAGTCTCCAGGTATAACATACATGTGTTACCTAGAAGCCTTCTCTCCTCTCACAGGAGTCCATTATCAAGGTCACCTTCACGGATGAGGCCCTTAAAGCTAGGCAGTAACAGGCTTGGGGTGGGAAAACAGGACAGGAAAACACAGAAGTAGTGAGATGTGGCTGGGCAGGAAGAGTGCTAGCGGATGGGGCCCCTGACACTAAGGAAGCAGTGGGAAAGGCCTGGGGCCTTGAAGACCCTCTCCAAGGGGCCCAGGGCTTCAGAAAAAAAAAAAAAAAAAAGTGGTTTTTGCCCACACAATGGGAATCACAGAATAAAGTTTCTAGAAAAGACCTCAACAATTATCGTTGAGATATAAGACTTTTGCCTAAAGATATAAGACTATTATCTGACATGGTCGAAAGTCTTTGAAAGAGAAGGTGAAATGGAATGATTAAGAATAGAGAACTCACTGGGCGCGGTGGCTCACCACTGTAATCCCAGCACTTCGGGAGGCTGAGGCAGGCAGATCACCTGAGGTCAGGAGTTCGAGACCAGCCTCACCAACATGGTGAAACCTCGTCTCAAATAAAAATACAAAAATTAGCCAGGCGTGGTGATGGGTGCCTGTAATCCCAGCTACTCGGGAGGCTGAGGCAGGAGAATGGCGTGAACCCGGGAGGTGGAGTTTGCAGTGGACCATGATTGCACCACTGTACTCCAGCCTGGGCAACTGAGTGAGACTGTTTCAAAAAAAAAAAAAAAGAATAGAGATCTCAAAAATTAAAAAATTAAAAGATACTTCCTGTTGACCAGGTCTAAAAATAAAAAAAGAATAAAACTCACAGTAACATAATTTCCAGGTTTTAAGTGTTCACAAGGATCATGGAGAGCCCCTCAGAGAACCAGAAACGACCCTATAAATGATAGCGGCTCCAAGGAACAGGCACTCTACTTACCTACAATTGTGAAGCTGAAGTCACGACTGTATTTTGAACAGCTGGTAACTTGGGCTTTGCATTTGTAGGGGCCTGATTCATGGGCTTCTGTGATGCTTAGGTTAAAAATCGCAGGTTCACCTTTTCCATCCTGGGTTCCCAGGTGTGTCTTATGTCGAAACAATGAATAGGTGATCTGCAGTGATTTGTTCTTATGGGAACAAAACATGGATACATTTTGACCCTTCATAACCACATTAGTCTTTGAGTCCAAACATGGAGAAGGGAATTCTGAAAAACAAAATGACACAAGAAAAAGTCCTTGTTAAGATCCTGGCTGGGCAAGGTGGCTCACGCCTCTAATCCCAGCACTTTGGGTGGCCGAGGCAGGTGGATCACTTGAGGCCATGAGTTCGAGACCAGCCTGGGCAACATGGCAAAACCCTGTCTCCACTAAAAATACAAAAATTAGCCAGTATGGTGGCGGGCACCTGTAATCCCAGCTACTCAGGAGGCTGAGGCAGGAGAATTGCTGGAACCCGGGAGGCGGAGGTTGCAGTGAGCCAAGATCATGCCACTGCACTCCAGGCTGGGTGACAGAGTGAGACTACCTCAAAAAATAAAAATAAAAATAATAATAAAAAGTTCTTGAAGCTAGGTGTGGTGGTTGACGCCTATAATCCTAGCACTTTGGGAGGCTGTGGTGGGAGGATCACTTGAGGTCTGGAGTTCGAGAACAGCCTGGGCAACAAGTGAGACCTCATCTCTAATTTTTAAAAAACAAAACAGAACAAAAAAAACATAGCTGGGACCAATGGATGGCTTGGGTGGAAGACAGATTTAGACTCTTCAAAAATGCTTTTAAAAATGCAATAAACTCTCCTCCCACTCTTTGATCCGGACAATTAACATTTTCTCAGTCTTATATAAACTCAACTTTTTATTTTTTTTTTTGAGACAGAGTCTCACTCTGTTGGCCAGGCTGGAGTGCAGTGGCACCATCTTGACTCACCACAGCCCCCACCTTCCAGGCTCAACTGATCCTCCTGCCTCAGCCTCCTGAGTGGCTGAACTATAGGCACACACCACCATGCCCAGCTAATTTTTGTAGTTTTGGTAGAGACAGGGTTTCACCATGTTGTCCAGGCTGGTCTTGAACTCCTGACCTCAAGTGACTGCCTGCCTCAGGCTCCCAAAGTGCCGGGATTACAGGTGTGAGTCACTGTGCCCCGCCATATAAACTCGACTTTAAGACAAGACCTAAACTACCTTTCCAACCAAATAGCCATCCCTAAGTTTTTTTTTATATAGGAATGCTAGAGCTTTTGTGGCCAGCAAACATGAAAAAGATGCTCAACTTCACAAGTAATGAGGCAACTGCAAATTAAAACAACACTGAGATATCATTTTTCACTCATCAGATTGGCACAAATTTTAAAAATGATTGGCAAGGCATGGTGGCTCACGCCTGTAATCCCAGCAATTTGGGAGGCTGAGGCAGGCAGATCTCTTGAGTCCAGGAGTTCTAGACCAGCCCGGGCAAATGGTGAAACCCTGTCTCTACTAAAAATACAAAAATTAGCTGGGCACGGTGGTGCATACCTGTATGGCACTACTCAGGAGGCTGAGGTGGGAGGATCAATTGAGCTTGGAAGGTCGAGGCTGTGGAAAGCTAAGATCGCGCCACTGCACTCCAGCCTGGGCGACAGAGCAGAGACTCTGTCTCAAAGAAAGAAAGAAAAAAAAAAAAGCCCTAAATAACATTTAAAAGTAAAAGTGATTATATCCACCATTGGGGAGTGGGTGGGGAAACTCACCCACCGTTGGTGACTGATAGGATACGATCAGCCTTGTTGGGAGGGCAACTTAGCAGGGTCTGTAACAATTTAAATGTGTATGCCCTCTGACCTTGCAATTTCAATTCTAGAATTTTATTCCACAGAGATGCTTTCAAGCTCTCATGCATCCACAAAGGACATTTCGTACAAGGATGTTTATTGTAGTATTGTTTATATTGCCCCCAAAAAGCGGAACGATAAATAAGCATGGTTAAATGAATCATGGCTGAGTCTTAAAATACCATGCAGTTGTTGAAAAAGAGAAGCTAAGGCTGGTGTGGTAGCTCATTCCTGTAACCCCAGCACTTTGGGAGGCTGAGGCAGGAGGATCACGAGGTCAAGAGTTCAAGAACAGCCCGGCCAACATGGTGAAACCCCGTCTCTACCAAAAAACAATACAAAAATTACCCAGGCATGGTGGCACGTGCCTGTAATCCCAGCTACTCGGGAGGCTGAGGCAGGAGGATCCCTTGAACCCAGGAGGCGGAGGTTGCAGTGAGCCGAGATTGCACCACTGTACTCCAGCCTGGGCAACGAGAGTGAAACTCTGTCTCAAAAACAAACAAACAAAAAAAGATAATAAATACAAAATGACTGTTGATAACGGCTGCTTCTGGAAGTAGGAAGGGGAGAAGGATTGGAGGAGGACTGTAACAGAACTTTTACATTTTATAACAGTAACAACAACCACCTTGGCTATCACTTATGGATGGTTTACCATATGCCTGTCACTGTGACGAGGAGCAGGGATTGTCTCATTTGATCTGCACACTAGCCTACCAGGTAGGTGCTTTTATTACCCACTTCACAGATGAAAGAAATTACGGTGTCTCACGCCTGTAATCCCAGCATTTTGGGAGGCCAAGGCGGGCAGATCACAAGGTCAGGAGATTGAGACCATCCTGGCTAACGATGTGAAACCCCGTCACTACAAAAAATACAAAAAATTAGCCAGGCTTCGTGGCACACGCCTGTAGTCCCAGCTACTCGGGAGGCTGAGGCAGGAGAATCACTTGAACCTGGGAGGCGGAGGTTGCAGTGAGCCGAGATTGCACCACTGACTCCAGCCTGGGCGACAGACTGAGACTCCATCTCAAAAAAGAAAGAAAAGAAGGCAGGGCAGGGCAGGGCAGGGCAAGGCAAGGCAAGGCAGGAAGAAAATTAATGTCAAACTGGGTGTGTCATGAGCTCAGGCTGCTGGCTGGTAACTAGTAGAACCAGAGTTAGACCACTTCCCAATATATATTTCTAGTGTTGCTTGAATTATTTCACAATAATTCTGTGGGTTTTTTTTATTTTGTTTTGTTTTTTTAAGAAACGAGGTATCACTATGTTGTTCAGGCTGGCCTCAAACTCCTGAGCTCAAGCAATCCTACCCCATTAGCCTCCCAAAGTGCTGGGATTACAGGCCTGAGGCACCACGCCCAGCCTGTGTGTTGCCTTTCTAGTTAAAACTCAACAACCATAAAACAACAATAACAAGGAAAGTTAGAAAACTTTCATTGTGAAAACAATTTCAATATTTTTCTCACTGAGTCTCAGAAAAAAACACTGCAATCCCCTCTCTAAAATCATTTTATTTTAAACGATAGATAATTGAAAAGACTGTTCTTTGGTTGTTCATAAAAGCTCAGAAACACTTTTGAATGGACGCTTATGTTGCAATCAGACTGTCTCACCACTTCAATGAAAATGGTTTCAATAAGAAAGAAGTAAATGAAACTTACCATTTGTTTTCATTGCCTCACAGTCCAATACAGCTTTTCTACCTGAAAGAGAGAAAAGGAACACGATAAAGTTCACTTTCCACATGACGCGTTGGCTTGGAGGTTCGAGCCTCAGAATGATAAGGGGGGCTTACATGTGACAGAAGAAAATATGCTCCAGAAAAGGAGCCTGTTCAAATGGCTCCACATTCTCCCAAATGAAGTCCAAGACGGGGTCAGAAGGCATAGTAGCACCACAGTCGTGAGTCACTCAGAGAGCTTCCTCTTTTTCTTAGCCAAGTTAAGGAAATCAGAGGGTTTGACGAGCTTTGCATAATACTGGTTCGTTTGACCAATCCGTCTTCCTCTGTGAGTTCCTGTAAGAAGAGAGATATTTGGTAAATTGCCACTCCCCTGCACCCCCCGCCGAACCCCCCCCACACCCCCATACCGTCCCATGCTGGCTGGGAAAGAGAAGAGGTAAACCTGACTGTTACATTGTCTATGTAAACCCGTCTGATCTCCTTGCTCTGGACTCAGTCTATGCCAAAAGGAGTTTGGTGGAAGTTTGATTTAGTCTTTGGAAGCAAACCGACTGTCTTAAGCAGATACATACAAATATTGTATCAAAAATGCCTGCTTTTTTTTTTTTTTTTTTTTTTTTTTGAGACTGGCCTCACTCTCTCACCCAGGTTGGAGTAGAGTGCTGTGATCATAGCTCATTGCAGCCTCAAACTCCTGGGCTCAAGTGATCCTCCCACCTCAGCCTCCTGAGTAGCTGGGACCACAGGTGTGCACCACCAGGCCTGGCTAATTATTTTTATTTGTAAAGACAGGGGTCTAGTTGCCCAGGCTGGTGTTAAACTCCTAAGCTCAAGTGATCCTCCCGCCTCAGCCTCCCAAAGTGCTGGGATTACAGGTGTGAGCTACTGTGCCTGGCCAAAAATGCCTGTTTTTGTTAAATGTTGATTCCTAGACCCCACTGCAGACTTACTGGGTTTGAAGTCCGGGACTCTGATTTTTTTTTTTTTTTTTTAACAAGGGCCCCGAGCAATTCTTACGCACAGTGAAGTCTGAGAAATATTTATACAAAGTGCTGCTGCCTCAGTGATTTCCGAATCAAGGAAGCCTTGGGGACTTGTTATTACCGCAAGCCCTGCAGTGCCAGGAGATCTGAGGTAGGAGTTAACTTAGATCAGCCTTTGAAATAGAACGTGCAGGCCAGGTGCGGTGGCTCATGCCTGTAATCCTAGCACTTTGGGAGGCTGAGGCAGGAGGATCACCCGAGGTCAGGTGTTTGAGACCAGCCTGGCCAACACAGCAAAATCCCATCTCTAGTAAAAATACAAAAAACTTAGCTGGGCGTGGTGGTACGTGCCTGTAATCCCAGCTACTTGGGGGGCTGAGGCAGAAGAATCGTTTGAACCCGGGAGGTGGAGGTTGCAGTGAGCCAAGATTGCACCACTGCACTCCATCCTGGGTGACAGAGCGAAACTCCGTCTAAAAAAAAAAAATGTCAATTGAAATAGAATGTGCAGAGTCACTTCTTGATGGAGTGGAGATCACCAAAAGGATAGAAAGGTATGACTATGGGGCTATGTGGGCAAGACAGCTGGTTGACACGTGCAAGAATTGACAGGTCCACCAAGAGAGGAAGCAAGGAGTTAAATGGCTGGGGCGGCCTTGAGCTGGGACATTCATCTCTGTGCCTTAGGTCCCAAGGTGTAACCAAATCCCTCCTTATTGACTCAGGGTCACCTAGCTAGCATCCTCTAGCTAGGGGGTTTGATACTGAATCTTGCTCTGTCTCCCAAGCTAGAGCACAGTGGCACCATCTTGGCTCACTGCAACCTCCACTTACCAGAATCAAACTATCCTTCCACCTCAGCCTCTCTAGTAGCTGGGACCACAGGCACAAACCACCATACGCTACTAGGTTTTTAACTTTTTTGTAGAGATGAAGTCTCACTATATTGCCCAGGCTGGTTTTGAACTCCTGGGCTCAAGCGATTCTCCTGTGTGTGGCCTCCCAAAGTGCTGGGATTACAGGCACGAGTCACCATGCCCAACCCTTACTACAACAACTTTACAGCACTTTATAAAAGTTTGGATGGGTGAACTGTCAGATACATGTGCAAAATTCCATCAACTTTTTCTTTTCTTCATGTCTGCAATGTTTTTCATCAGCATCCTGTCACTTTTTGGCTACCACTGCTGGCCAGCTGGAAAAGAACAGACAACCATAGAATCATTCCCCGCACCCACATTTTCTTTCTCTCTCTCTCTCTTTTTTTTTTTTTTTTTGAGATAGAGTCTCGCTCTGTTGCCCAGGGTGGAGTGCAGTGGTGCTATCTCAGCTCACTGCAACCTCTACCTCCTGGGTTCAAGGGATTCTCCTGCCTCAGCCTCCCAAGTAACTGGGATTACAGGTGCGTGCCACCACGCCTGGCTAAATTGTGTATTTTTAGTAGAGATGGGATTTCACCCCATTGGCCAGGCTGGTCTTGAACTGCTGACCTCAGGTGATCTGCCTGCCTCAGCCTCCCAAAGTTTTGGGATTACAGGCGTGAACCACTACCCCCGGCTCCACATTTTTGTATAGACCCATGGAAATGGTTTCTCTATCAGATCCAGTACAAATTGCAGACAAGTCTGGCAATGAAAAAAAAATATATTGGCAAATTCTAGTATTTTCAAATTTGAGTAATAGCTGCAGTGGCACCATCTGGGGCCACTGCAACCTCCGCGGTTCCCAGGTTCCCAAGTAGCTGGGATTACAGGCACTTGCCACCACACCCAGATAATTTTTTTTTATTTTTACTAGAGACGAGGTTTCACCGTGTTGACCAGGCTAGTCTCAAATTCCTGATCTCAAGTGATCTACCCACCTCAGTCTCCCAAAGTGCTGAGATTACAGGCAAGAGCCACCACACCTGGCCTCACACATTCTATTTCAAAGGCTGATCTGAGTTTACTCCTACCTCAGTTCTCCTGGCACTGGAGGGCTCGCCATAATAACAAGACCCCAAGGCTGCCTTGATTCAGAACTGCACTTTTGAAAGACGCTGTCTCAAAAAAAAAAAAAAAAGAATTTTTAATGGTGATGTAGAAGAACATTTCATGATGTGGCGAGAGAATCACAATGTACTTAAGAAAAGAGAAAAGGGGCCGGGCGCGGTGGCTCAAGCCTGTAATCCCAGCACTTTGGGAGGCCCAGGCGGGCGGATCACGAGGTCAGGAGATCGAGACCACGGTGAAACCCCATCTCTACTAAAAATACAAAAAATTAGCCGGGCGTGGTGGCGGGCGCCTGTAGTCCCAGCTACTCGGAGAGGCTGAGGCAGGAGAATGGCGTGAACCCGGGAGGCAGAGCTTGCAGTGAGCCGAGATCGCGCCACTGCACTCCAGCCTGGGCGACAGAGCAAGACTCCGTCTCAAAAAAAAAAAAAAAAAAAAAGAAAAGAGAAAAGGTATTATTAACAGTTGTAATAACATAAATCATTTTTCTAAATAAGAAAGTGCATAATTTATATGCACAGAAAAACTATCTGGAGGCCGGGCACAGTGGCTCATGCCTGTATTCCCAGCACTTTGGGAGACTCATAATGAGACTTTGTCTCTAAATTAAAAGAGAAAAGGAAAAGAAAGGAAAGGAAGAAAGAAAGAGAAAAACTATCTGGAAGGATATTTTCTCAAAATGTTAACAATAGCTACATCTGGAGAGTAGAATGTTATTTTTATTTTTTTTATTATTATACTTTAAGTTCTAGGGTACATGTGCACAATGTGCAGGTTCGATACATAGGTATACATGTGTCATGTTGGTTTGTTGCACCCATCAACTCATCATTTACATTAGGTATTTCTCCTAATGCTGTCCTTCCCTAACCCCCCACCCCCCGACAGGCCCTGATGTGTGATGTTCCCCGCCCTGTGTCCAAGTGTTCTCATTGTTCAATTCCCACCTATGAGTGAGAATATGCGGTGTTTGGTTTTCTGTTCTTGTGTTAGTTTGCTGAGAATGATGGTTTCCAGCTTCATCCATGTCCCTGAAAAGGACATGAACTCACCCTTTTTTATGGCTGCATAGTATTCCATGGTGTATATGTGCCACATTTTTTAATCCAGTCTATCGTTGATGGACATTTGGGTGGGTTCCAAGTCTTTGCTATTGTGAATAGTGCCGAAATAAACATACGTGTGCATATGTCTTTATAGTAGCATGATTTATAATCCTTTGGGTATATACCCAGTAATGGGATTGCTGAGTCAAATGGTAATTCTAGTTCTAGATCCTTGAGGAATCGCCACACTGTCTTCCACAATGGTTGAACTAATTTACACTCCCACCAACAGTGTAAAAGCGTTCCTATTTCTCCACATCCTCTCCAGCTTTTATTTTCTTATTCTAGCTCCTCTTTCTTTTTTTTTTTTTTTTTTTTTTTT